>NW_027142773.1:0-162528 GCF_026170545.1 Melanerpes formicivorus | reverse complement strand
AAAACATTGTTGGGGTAAAACCTAAAGGGAAAGACCTAGCACCAAATCCAATTTGCCATCTGATCTAACTTCTGGAGGCAGTCAAAATGAGCCTTAGAATTCTTCCCTACCTTATTCCTGTGCTGAGATACAGGCTGCTCCAACCTGCTGTAAAATGCTTGATTTCGAGAGTGAGCGAAACTAATGAAAACATTGTTGGGGTAAAACCTAAAGGGAAAGACCTAGCACCAAATCCAATTTGCCATCTGATCTAACTTCTGGAGGCAGTCAAAATGATCCTTAGAATTCTTCCCTACCTTATTCCTGTGCTGAGATACAGGCTGCTCCAACCTGCTGTAAAATGCTTGATTTCGAGAGTGAGCGAAACTAATGAAAACATTGTTGGGGTAAAACCTAAAGGGAAAGACCTAGCACCAAATCCAATTTGCCATCTGATCTAACTTCTGGAGGCAGTCAAAATGAGTATTTGAATTCTTCCCTACCTTATTCCTGTGCTGAGATACAGGCTGCTCCAACCTGCTGTAAAATGCTTGATTTCGAGAGTGAGCGAAACTAATGAAAACATTGTTGGGGTAAAACCTAAAGGGAAAGACCTAGCACCAAATCCAATTTGCCATCTGATCTAACTTCTGGAGGCAGTCAAAATGATCCTTAGAATTCTTCCCTACCTTATTCCTGTGCTGAGATACAGGCTGCTCCAACCTGCTGTAAAATGCTTGATTTCGAGAGTGAGCGAAACTAATGAAAACATTGTTGGGGTAAAACCTAAAGGGAAAGACCTAGCACCAAATCCAATTTGCCATCTGATCTAACTTCTGGAGGCAGTCAAAATGATCCTTAGAATTCTTCCCTACCTTATTCCTGTGCTGAGATACAGGCTGCTCCAACCTGCTGTAAAATGCTTGATTTCGAGAGTGAGCGAAACTAATGAAAACATTGTTGGGGTAAAACCTAAAGGGAAAGACCTAGCACCAAATCCAATTTGCCATCTGATCTAACTTCTGGAGGCAGTCAAAATGATCCTTAGAATTCTTCCCTACCTTATTCCTGTGCTGAGATACAGGCTGCTCCAACCTGCTGTAAAATGCTTGATTTCGAGAGTGAGCGAAACTAATGAAAACATTGTTGGGGTAAAACCTAAAGGGAAAGACCTAGCACCAAATCCAATTTGCCATCTGATCTAACTTCTGGAGGCAGTCAAAATGATCCTTAGAATTCTTCCCTACCTTATTCCTGTGCTGAGATACAGGCTGCTCCAACCTGCTGTAAAATGCTTGATTTCGAGAGTGAGCGAAACTAATGAAAACATTGTTGGGGTAAAACCTAAAGGGAAAGACCTAGCACCAAATCCAATTTGCCATCTGATCTAACTTCTGGAGGCAGTCAAAATGATCCTTAGAATTCTTCCCTACCTTATTCCTGTGCTGAGATACAGGCTGCTCCAACCTGCTGTAAAATGCTTGATTTCGAGAGTGAGCGAAACTAATGAAAACATTGTTGGGGTAAAACCTAAAGGGAAAGACCTAGCACCAAATCCAATTTGCCATCTGATCTAACTTCTGGAGGCAGTCAAAATGATCCTTAGAATTCTTCCCTACCTTATTCCTGTGCTGAGATACAGGCTGCTCCAACCTGCTGTAAAATGCTTGATTTCGAGAGTGAGCGAAACTAATGAAAACATTGTTGGGGTAAAACCTAAAGGGAAAGACCTAGCACCAAATCCAATTTGCCATCTGATCTAACTTCTGGAGGCAGTCAAAATGATCCTTAGAATTCTTCCCTACCTTATTCCTGTGCTGAGATACAGGCTGCTCCAACCTGCTGTAAAATGCTTGATTTCGAGAGTGAGCGAAACTAATGAAAACATTGTTGGGGTAAAACCTAAAGGGAAAGACCTAGCACCAAATCCAATTTGCCATCTGATCTAACTTCTGGAGGCAGTCAAAATGATCCTTAGAATTCTTCCCTACCTTATTCCTGTGCTGAGATACAGGCTGCTCCAACCTGCTGTAAAATGCTTGATTTCGAGAGTGAGCGAAACTAATGAAAACATTGTTGGGGTAAAACCTAAAGGGAAAGACCTAGCACCAAATCCAATTTGCCATCTGATCTAACTTCTGGAGGCAGTCAAAATGATCCTTAGAATTCTTCCCTACCTTATTCCTGTGCTGAGATACAGGCTGCTCCAACCTGCTGTAAAATGCTTGATTTCGAGAGTGAGCGAAACTAATGAAAACATTGTTGGGGTAAAACCTAAAGGGAAAGACCTAGCACCAAATCCAATTTGCCATCTGATCTAACTTCTGGAGGCAGTCAAAATGAGTATTTGAATTCTTCCCTACCTTATTCCTGTGCTGAGATACAGGCTGCTCCAACCTGCTGTAAAATGCTTGATTTCGAGAGTGAGCGAAACTAATGAAAACATTGTTGGGGTAAAACCTAAAGGGAAAGACCTAGCACCAAATCCAATTTGCCATCTGATCTAACTTCTGGAGGCAGTCAAAATGATCCTTAGAATTCTTCCCTACCTTATTCCTGTGCTGAGATACAGGCTGCTCCAACCTGCTGTAAAATGCTTGATTTCGAGAGTGAGCGAAACTAATGAAAACATTGTTGGGGTAAAACCTAAAGGGAAAGACCTAGCACCAAATCCAATTTGCCATCTGATCTAACTTCTGGAGGCAGTCAAAATGATCCTTAGAATTCTTCCCTACCTTATTCCTGTGCTGAGATACAGGCTGCTCCAACCTGCTGTAAAATGCTTGATTTCGAGAGTGAGCGAAACTAATGAAAACATTGTTGGGGTAAAACCTAAAGGGAAAGACCTAGCACCAAATCCAATTTACCATCTGATCTAACTTCTGGAGGCAGTCAAAATGATCCTTAGAATTCTTCCCTACCTTATTCCTGTGCTGAGATACAGGCTGCTCCAACCTGCTGTAAAATGCTTGATTTCGAGAGTGAGCGAAACTAATGAAAACATTGTTGGGGTAAAACCTAAAGGGAAAGACCTAGCACCAAATCCAATTTGCCATCTGATCTAACTTCTGGAGGCAGTCAAAATGATCCTTAGAATTCTTCCCTACCTTATTCCTGTGCTGAGATACAGGCTGCTCCAACCTGCTGTAAAATGCTTGATTTCGAGAGTGAGCGAAACTAATGAAAACATTGTTGGGGTAAAACCTAAAGGGAAAGACCTAGCACCAAATCCAATTTGCCATCTGATCTAACTTCTGGAGGCAGTCAAAATGATCCTTAGAATTCTTCCCTACCTTATTCCTGTGCTGAGATACAGGCTGCTCCAACCTGCTGTAAAATGCTTGATTTCGAGAGTGAGCGAAACTAATGAAAACATTGTTGGGGTAAAACCTAAAGGGAAAGACCTAGCACCAAATCCAATTTGCCATCTGATCTAACTTCTGGAGGCAGTCAAAATGATCCTTAGAATTCTTCCCTACCTTATTCCTGTGCTGAGATACAGGCTGCTCCAACCTGCTGTAAAATGCTTGATTTCGAGAGTGAGCGAAACTAATGAAAACATTGTTGGGGTAAAACCTAAAGGGAAAGACCTAGCACCAAATCCAATTTGCCATCTGATCTAACTTCTGGAGGCAGTCAAAATGATCCTTAGAATTCTTCCCTACCTTATTCCTGTGCTGAGATACAGGCTGCTCCAACCTGCTGTAAAATGCTTGATTTCGAGAGTGAGCGAAACTAATGAAAACATTGTTGGGGTAAAACCTAAAGGGAAAGACCTAGCACCAAATCCAATTTGCCATCTGATCTAACTTCTGGAGGCAGTCAAAATGATCCTTAGAATTCTTCCCTACCTTATTCCTGTGCTGAGATACAGGCTGCTCCAACCTGCTGTAAAATGCTTGATTTCGAGAGTGAGCGAAACTAATGAAAACATTGTTGGGGTAAAACCTAAAGGGAAAGACCTAGCACCAAATCCAATTTGCCATCTGATCTAACTTCTGGAGGCAGTCAAAATGAGTATTTGAATTCTTCCCTACCTTATTCCTGTGCTGAGATACAGGCTGCTCCAACCTGCTGTAAAATGCTTGATTTCGAGAGTGAGCGAAACTAATGAAAACATTGTTGGGGTAAAACCTAAAGGGAAAGACCTAGCACCAAATCCAATTTGCCATCTGATCTAACTTCTGGAGGCAGTCAAAATGATCCTTAGAATTCTTCCCTACCTTATTCCTGTGCTGAGATACAGGCTGCTCCAACCTGCTGTAAAATGCTTGATTTCGAGAGTGAGCGAAACTAATGAAAACATTGTTGGGGTAAAACCTAAAGGGAAAGACCTAGCACCAAATCCAATTTGCCATCTGATCTAACTTCTGGAGGCAGTCAAAATGATCCTTAGAATTCTTCCCTACCTTATTCCTGTGCTGAGATACAGGCTGCTCCAACCTGCTGTAAAATGCTTGATTTCGAGAGTGAGCGAAACTAATGAAAACATTGTTGGGGTAAAACCTAAAGGGAAAGACCTAGCACCAAATCCAATTTGCCATCTGATCTAACTTCTGGAGGCAGTCAAAATGATCCTTAGAATTCTTCCCTACCTTATTCCTGTGCTGAGATACAGGCTGCTCCAACCTGCTGTAAAATGCTTGATTTCGAGAGTGAGCGAAACTAATGAAAACATTGTTGGGGTAAAACCTAAAGGGAAAGACCTAGCACCAAATCCAATTTGCCATCTGATCTAACTTCTGGAGGCAGTCAAAATGATCCTTAGAATTCTTCCCTACCTTATTCCTGTGCTGAGATACAGGCTGCTCCAACCTGCTGTAAAATGCTTGATTTCGAGAGTGAGCGAAACTAATGAAAACATTGTTGGGGTAAAACCTAAAGGGAAAGACCTAGCACCAAATCCAATTTGCCATCTGATCTAACTTCTGGAGGCAGTCAAAATGATCCTTAGAATTCTTCCCTACCTTATTCCTGTGCTGAGATACAGGCTACTCCAACCTGCTGTAAAATGCTTGATTTCGAGAGTGAGCGAAACTAATGAAAACATTGTTGGGGTAAAACCTAAAGGGAAAGACCTAGCACCAAATCCAATTTGCCATCTGATCTAACTTCTGGAGGCAGTCAAAATGATCCTTAGAATTCTTCCCTACCTTATTCCTGTGCTGAGATACAGGCTGCTCCAACCTGCTGTAAAATGCTTGATTTCGAGAGTGAGCGAAACTAATGAAAACATTGTTGGGGTAAAACGTAAAGGGAAAGACCTAGCACCAAATCCAATTTGCCATCTGATCTAACTTCTGGAGGCAGTCAAAATGATCCTTAGAATTCTTCCCTACCTTATTCCTGTGCTGAGATACAGGCTGCTCCAACCTGCTGTAAAATGCTTGATTTCGAGAGTGAGCGAAACTAATGAAAACATTGTTGGGGTAAAACCTAAAGGGAAAGACCTAGCACCAAATCCAATTTGCCATCTGATCTAACTTCTGGAGGCAGTCAAAATGAGTATTTGAATTCTTCCCTACCTTATTCCTGTGCTGAGATACAGGCTGCTCCAACCTGCTGTAAAATGCTTGATTTCGAGAGTGAGCGAAACTAATGAAAACATTGTTGGGGTAAAACGTAAAGGGAAAGACCTAGCACCAAATCCAATTTGCCATCTGATCTAACTTCTGGAGGCAGTCAAAATGATCCTTAGAATTCTTCCCTACCTTATTCCTGTGCTGAGATACAGGCTGCTCCAACCTGCTGTAAAATGCTTGATTTCGAGAGTGAGCGAAACTAATGAAAACATTGTTGGGGTAAAACCTAAAGGGAAAGACCTAGCACCAAATCCAATTTGCCATCTGATCTAACTTCTGGAGGCAGTCAAAATGATCCTTAGAATTCTTCCCTACCTTATTCCTGTGCTGAGATACAGGCTGCTCCAACCTGCTGTAAAATGCTTGATTTCGAGAGTGAGCGAAACTAATGAAAACATTGTTGGGGTAAAACCTAAAGGGAAAGACCTAGCACCAAATCCAATTTGCCATCTGATCTAACTTCTGGAGGCAGTCAAAATGAGTATTTGAATTCTTCCCTACCTTATTCCTGTGCTGAGATACAAAGGCTGCTCCAACCTGCTGTAAAATGCTTGATTTCGAGAGTGAGCGAAACTAATGAAAACATTGTTGGGGTAAAACCTAAAGGGGAAAGGCCTAGCACCAAATCCAATTTGCCATCTGATCTAACTTCTGGAGGCAGTCAAAATGATCCTTAGAATTCTTCCCTACCTTATTCCTGTGCTGAGATACAGGCTGCTCCAACCTGCTGTAAAATGCTTGATTTCGAGAGTGAGCGAAACTAATGAAAACATTGTTGGGGTAAAACCTAAAGGGAAAGACCTAGCACCAAATCCAATTTGCCATCTGATCTAACTTCTGGAGGCAGTCAAAATGATCCTTAGAATTCTTCCCTACCTTATTCCTGTGCTGAGATACAGGCTGCTCCAACCTGCTGTAAAATGCTTGATTTCGAGAGTGAGCGAAACTAATGAAAACATTGTTGGGGTAAAACCTAAAGGGAAAGACCTAGCACCAAATCCAATTTGCCATCTGATCTAACTTCTGGAGGCAGTCAAAATGATCCTTAGAATTCTTCCCTACCTTATTCCTGTGCTGAGATACAGGCTGCTCCAACCTGCTGTAAAATGCTTGATTTCGAGAGTGAGCGAAACTAATGAAAACATTGTTGGGGTAAAACCTAAAGGGAAAGACCTAGCACCAAATCCAATTTGCCATCTGATCTAACTTCTGGAGGCAGTCAAAATGATCCTTAGAATTCTTCCCTACCTTATTCCTGTGCTGAGATACAGGCTGCTCCAACCTGCTGTAAAATGCTTGATTTCGAGAGTGAGCGAAACTAATGAAAACATTGTTGGGGTAAAACCTAAAGGGAAAGACCTAGCACCAAATCCAATTTGCCATCTGATCTAACTTCTGGAGGCAGTCAAAATGATCCTTAGAATTCTTCCCTACCTTATTCCTGTGCTGAGATACAGGCTACTCCAACCTGCTGTAAAATGCTTGATTTCGAGAGTGAGCGAAACTAATGAAAACATTGTTGGGGTAAAACCTAAAGGGAAAGACCTAGCACCAAATCCAATTTGCCATCTGATCTAACTTCTGGAGGCAGTCAAAATGATCCTTAGAATTCTTCCCTACCTTATTCCTGTGCTGAGATACAGGCTGCTCCAACCTGCTGTAAAATGCTTGATTTCGAGAGTGAGCGAAACTAATGAAAACATTGTTGGGGTAAAACCTAAAGGGAAAGACCTAGCACCAAATCCAATTTGCCATCTGATCTAACTTCTGGAGGCAGTCAAAATGATCCTTAGAATTCTTCCCTACCTTATTCCTGTGCTGAGATACAGGCTGCTCCAACCTGCTGTAAAATGCTTGATTTCGAGAGTGAGCGAAACTAATGAAAACATTGTTGGGGTAAAACCTAAAGGGAAAGACCTAGCACCAAATCCAATTTGCCATCTGATCTAACTTCTGGAGGCAGTCAAAATGAGTATTTGAATTCTTCCCTACCTTATTCCTGTGCTGAGATACAGGCTGCTCCAACCTGCTGTAAAATGCTTGATTTCGAGAGTGAGCGAAACTAATGAAAACATTGTTGGGGTAAAACCTAAAGGGAAAGACCTAGCACCAAATCCAATTTGCCATCTGATCTAACTTCTGGAGGCAGTCAAAATGATCCTTAGAATTCTTCCCTACCTTATTCCTGTGCTGAGATACAGGCTGCTCCAACCTGCTGTAAAATGCTTGATTTCGAGAGTGAGCGAAACTAATGAAAACATTGTTGGGGTAAAACCTAAAGGGAAAGACCTAGCACCAAATCCAATTTGCCATCTGATCTAACTTCTGGAGGCAGTCAAATGAGTATTTGAATTCTTCCCTACCTTATTCCTGTGCTGAGATACAGGCTGCTCCAACCTGCTGTAAAATGCTTGATTTCGAGAGTGAGCGAAACTAATGAAAACATTGTTGGGGTAAAACCTAAAGGGAAAGGCCTAGCACCAAATCCAATTTGCCATCTGATCTAACTTCTGGAGGCAGTCAAAAATGATCCTTAGAATTCTTCCCTACCTTATTCCTGTGCTGAGATACAGGCTGCTCCAACCTGCTGTAAAATGCTTGATTTCGAGAGTGAGCGAAACTAATGAAAACATTGTTGGGGTAAAACCTAAAGGGAAAGACCTAGCACCAAATCCAATTTGCCATCTGATCTAACTTCTGGAGGCAGTCAAAATGATCCTTAGAATTCTTCCCTACCTTATTCCTGTGCTGAGATACAGGCTGCTCCAACCTGCTGTAAAATGCTTGATTTCGAGAGTGAGCGAAACTAATGAAAACATTGTTGGGGTAAAACCTAAAGGGAAAGACCTAGCACCAAATCCAATTTGCCATCTGATCTAACTTCTGGAGGCAGTCAAAATGATCCTTAGAATTCTTCCCTACCTTATTCCTGTGCTGAGATACAGGCTGCTCCAACCTGCTGTAAAATGCTTGATTTCGAGAGTGAGCGAAACTAATGAAAACATTGTTGGGGTAAAACCTAAAGGGAAAGACCTAGCACCAAATCCAATTTGCCATCTGATCTAACTTCTGGAGGCAGTCAAAATGATCCTTAGAATTCTTCCCTACCTTATTCCTGTGCTGAGATACAGGCTGCTCCAACCTGCTGTAAAATGCTTGATTTCGAGAGTGAGCGAAACTAATGAAAACATTGTTGGGGTAAAACCTAAAGGGAAAGACCTAGCACCAAATCCAATTTGCCATCTGATCTAACTTCTGGAGGCAGTCAAAATGATCCTTAGAATTCTTCCCTACCTTATTCCTGTGCTGAGATACAGGCTGCTCCAACCTGCTGTAAAATGCTTGATTTCGAGAGTGAGCGAAACTAATGAAAACATTGTTGGGGTAAAACCTAAAGGGAAAGACCTAGCACCAAATCCAATTTGCCATCTGATCTAACTTCTGGAGGCAGTCAAAATGATCCTTAGAATTCTTCCCTACCTTATTCCTGTGCTGAGATACAGGCTGCTCCAACCTGCTGTAAAATGCTTGATTTCGAGAGTGAGCGAAACTAATGAAAACATTGTTGGGGTAAAACCTAAAGGGAAAGGACCTAGCACCAAATCCAATTTGCCATCTGATCTAACTTCTGGAGGCAGTCAAAATGAGTATTTGAATTCTTCCCTACCTTATTCCTGTGCTGAGATACAGGCTGCTCCAACCTGCTGTAAAATGCTTGATTTCGAGAGTGAGCGAAACTAATGAAAACATTGTTGGGGTAAAACCTAAAGGGAAAGACCTAGCACCAAATCCAATTTGCCATCTGATCTAACTTCTGGAGGCAGTCAAAATGATCCTTAGAATTCTTCCCTACCTTATTCCTGTGCTGAGATACAGGCTGCTCCAACCTGCTGTAAAATGCTTGATTTCCAGAGTGAGCGAAACTAATGAAAACATTGTTGGGGTAAAACCTAAAGGGAAAGACCTAGCACCAAATCCAATTTGCCATCTGATCTAACTTCTGGAGGCAGTCAAAATGATCCTTAGAATTCTTCCCTACCTTATTCCTGTGCTGAGATACAGGCTGCTCCAACCTGCTGTAAAATGCTTGATTTCGAGAGTGAGCGAAACTAATGAAAACATTGTTGGGGTAAAACCTAAAGGGAAAGACCTAGCACCAAATCCAATTTGCCATCTGATCTAACTTCTGGAGGCAGTCAAAATGATCCTTAGAATTCTTCCCTACCTTATTCCTGTGCTGAGATACAGGCTGCTCCAACCTGCTGTAAAATGCTTGATTTCGAGAGTGAGCGAAACTAATGAAAACATTGTTGGGGTAAAACCTAAAGGGAAAGACCTAGCACCAAATCCAATTTGCCATCTGATCTAACTTCTGGAGGCAGTCAAAATGATCCTTAGAATTCTTCCCTACCTTATTCCTGTGCTGAGATACAGGCTGCTCCAACCTGCTGTAAAATGCTTGATTTCGAGAGTGAGCGAAACTAATGAAAACATTGTTGGGGTAAAACCTAAAGGGAAAGACTTAGCACCAAATCCAATTTGCCATCTGATCTAACTTCTGGAGGCAGTCAAAATGATCCTTAGAATTCTTCCCTACCTTATTCCTGTGCTGAGATACAGGCTGCTCCAACCTGCTGTAAAATGCTTGATTTCGAGAGTGAGCGAAACTAATGAAAACATTGTTGGGGTAAAACCTAAAGGGAAAGACTTAGCACCAAATCCAATTTGCCATCTGATCTAACTTCTGGAGGCAGTCAAAATGAGTATTTGAATTCTTCCCTACCTTATTCCTGTGCTGAGATACAGGCTGCTCCAACCTGCTGTAAAATGCTTGATTTCGAGAGTGAGCGAAACTAATGAAAACATTGTTGGGGTAAAACCTAAAGGGAAAGACTTAGCACCAAATCCAATTTGCCATCTGATCTAACTTCTGGAGGCAGTCAAAATGATCCTTAGAATTCTTCCCTACCTTATTCCTGTGCTGAGATACAGGCTGCTCCAACCTGCTGTAAAATGCTTGATTTCGAGAGTGAGCGAAACTAATGAAAACATTGTTGGGGTAAAACCTAAAGGGAAAGACCTAGCACCAAATCCAATTTGCCATCTGATCTAACTTCTGGAGGCAGTCAAAATGATCCTTAGAATTCTTCCCTACCTTATTCCTGTGCTGAGATACAGGCTGCTCCAACCTGCTGTAAAATGCTTGATTTCGAGAGTGAGCGAAACTAATGAAAACATTGTTGGGGTAAAACCTAAAGGGAAAGGCCTAGCACCAAATCCAATTTGCCATCTGATCTAACTTCTGGAGGCAGTCAAAATGATCCTTAGAATTCTTCCCTACCTTATTCCTGTGCTGAGATACAGGCTGCTCCAACCTGCTGTAAAATGCTTGATTTCGAGAGTGAGCGAAGCTAATGAAAACATTGTTGGGGTAAAACCTAAAGGGAAAGACCTAGCACCAAATCCAATTTGCCATCTGATCTAACTTCTGGAGGCAGTCAAAATGATCCTTAGAATTCTTCCCTACCTTATTCCTGTGCTGAGATACAGGCTGCTCCAACCTGCTGTAAAATGCTTGATTTCGAGAGTGAGCGAAACTAATGAAAACATTGTTGGGGTAAAACCTAAAGGGAAAGACCTAGCACCAAATCCAATTTGCCATCTGATCTAACTTCTGGAGGCAGTCAAAATGATCCTTAGAATTCTTCCCTACCTTATTCCTGTGCTGAGATACAGGCTGCTCCAACCTGCTGTAAAATGCTTGATTTCGAGAGTGAGCGAAACTAATGAAAACATTGTTGGGGTAAAACCTAAAGGGAAAGACCTAGCACCAAATCCAATTTGCCATCTGATCTAACTTCTGGAGGCAGTCAAAATGATCCTTAGAATTCTTCCCTACCTTATTCCTGTGCTGAGATACAGGCTGCTCCAACCTGCTGTAAAATGCTTGATTTCGAGAGTGAGCGAAACTAATGAAAACATTGTTGGGGTAAAACCTAAAGGGAAAGACCTAGCACCAAATCCAATTTGCCATCTGATCTAACTTCTGGAGGCAGTCAAAATGATCCTTAGAATTCTTCCCTACCTTATTCCTGTGCTGAGATACAGGCTGCTCCAACCTGCTGTAAAATGCTTGATTTCGAGAGTGAGCGAAGCTAATGAAAACATTGTTGGGGTAAAACCTAAAGGGAAAGACCTAGCACCAAATCCAATTTGCCATCTGATCTAACTTCTGGAGGCAGTCAAAATGATCCTTAGAATTCTTCCCTACCTTATTCCTGTGCTGAGATACAGGCTGCTCCAACCTGCTGTAAAATGCTTGATTTCGAGAGTGAGCGAAACTAATGAAAACATTGTTGGGGTAAAACCTAAAGGGAAAGACCTAGCACCAAATCCAATTTGCCATCTGATCTAACTTCTGGAGGCAGTCAAAATGAGTATTTGAATTCTTCCCTACCTTATTCCTGTGCTGAGATACAGGCTGCTCCAACCTGCTGTAAAATGCTTGATTTCGAGAGTGAGCGAAACTAATGAAAACATTGTTGGGGTAAAACCTAAAGGGAAAGACCTAGCACCAAATCCAATTTGCCATCTGATCTAACTTCTGGAGGCAGTCAAAATGAGTATTTGAATTCTTCCCTACCTTATTCCTGTGCTGAGATACAGGCTGCTCCAACCTGCTGTAAAATGCTTGATTTCGAGAGTGAGCGAAACTAATGAAAACATTGTTGGGGTAAAACCTAAAGGGAAAGACCTAGCACCAAATCCAATTTGCCATCTGATCTAACTTCTGGAGGCAGTCAAAATGATCCTTAGAATTCTTTCCTTCTTCATTCCTGTGCTGAGATACAGGCTGCTCCAACCTGCTGTAAAATGCTTGATTTCGAGAGTGAGCGAAACTAATGAAAACATTGTTGGGGTAAAACCTAAAGGGAAAGACTTAGCACCAAATCCAATTTGCCATCTGATCTAACTTCTGGAGGCAGTCAAAATGATCCTTAGAATTCTTCCCTACCTTATTCCTGTGCTGAGATACAGGCTGCTCCAACCTGCTGTAAAATGCTTGATTTCGAGAGTGAGCGAAACTAATGAAAACATTGTTGGGGTAAAACCTAAAGGGAAAGACCTAGCACCAAATCCAATTTGCCATCTGATCTAACTTCTGGAGGCAGTCAAAATGATCCTTAGAATTCTTCCCTACCTTATTCCTGTGCTGAGATACAGGCTGCTCCAACCTGCTGTAAAATGCTTGATTTCGAGAGTGAGCGAAACTAATGAAAACATTGTTGGGGTAAAACCTAAAGGGAAAGACCTAGCACCAAATCCAATTTGCCATCTGATCTAACTTCTGGAGGCAGTCAAAATGAGTATTTGAATTCTTCCCTACCTTATTCCTGTGCTGAGATACTGGCTGCTCCAACCTGCTGTAAAATGCTTGATTTCGAGAGTGAGCGAAACTAATGAAAACATTGTTGGGGTAAAACCTAAAGGGAAAGACCTAGCACCAAATCCAATTTGCCATCTGATCTAACTTCTGGAGGCAGTCAAAATGAGTATTTGAATTCTTCCCTACCTTATTCCTGTGCTGAGATACAGGCTGCTCCAACCTGCTGTAAAATGCTTGATTTCGAGAGTGAGCGAAACTAATGAAAACATTGTTGGGGTAAAACCTAAAGGGAAAGACCTAGCACCAAATCCAATTTGCCATCTGATCTAACTTCTGGAGGCAGTCAAAATGATCCTTAGAATTCTTCCCTACCTTATTCCTGTGCTGAGATACAGGCTGCTCCAACCTGCTGTAAAATGCTTGATTTCGAGAGTGAGCGAAACTAATGAAAACATTGTTGGGGTAAAACCTAAAGGGAAAGACCTACCACCAAATCCAATTTGCCATCTGATCTAACTTCTGGAGGCAGTCAAAATGATCCTTAGAATTCTTCCCTACCTTATTCCTGTGCTGAGATACAGGCTGCTCCAACCTGCTGTAAAATGCTTGATTTCGAGAGTGAGCGAAGCTAATGAAAACATTGTTGGGGTAAAACCTAAAGGGAAAGACCTAGCACCAAATCCAATTTGCCATCTGATCTAACTTCTGGAGGCAGTCAAAATGAGTATTTGAATTCTTCCCTACCTTATTCCTGTGCTGAGATACAGGCTGCTCCAACCTGCTGTAAAATGCTTGATTTCGAGAGTGAGCGAAACTAATGAAAACATTGTTGGGGTAAAACCTAAAGGGAAAGACCTAGCACCAAATCCAATTTGCCATCTGATCTAACTTCTGGAGGCAGTCAAAATGATCCTTAGAATTCTTCCCTACCTTATTCCTGTGCTGAGATACAGGCTGCTCCAACCTGCTGTAAAATGCTTGATTTCGAGAGTGAGCGAAACTAATGAAAACATTGTTGGGGTAAAACCTAAAGGGAAAGACCTAGCACCAAATCCAATTTGCCATCTGATCTAACTTCTGGAGGCAGTCAAAATGAGTATTTGAATTCTTCCCTACCTTATTCCTGTGCTGAGATACAGGCTGCTCCAACCTGCTGTAAAATGCTTGATTTCGAGAGTGAGCGAAACTAATGAAAACATTGTTGGGGTAAAACCTAAAGGGAAAGACCTAGCACCAAATCCAATTTGCCATCTGATCTAACTTCTGGAGGCAGTCAAAATGAGTATTTGAATTCTTCCCTACCTTATTCCTGTGCTGAGATACAGGCTGCTCCAACCTGCTGTAAAATGCTTGATTTCGAGAGTGAGCGAAACTAATGAAAACATTGTTGGGGTAAAACCTAAAGGGAAAGACCTAGCACCAAATCCAATTTGCCATCTGATCTAACTTCTGGAGGCAGTCAAAATGATCCTTAGAATTCTTTCCTTCTTTATTCCTGTGCTGAGATACAGGCTGCTCCAACCTGCTGTAAAATGCTTGATTTCGAGAGTGAACGAAACTAATGAAAACATTGTTGGGGTAAAACCTAAAGGGAAAGACCTAGCACCAAATCCAATTTGCCATCTGATCTAACTTCTGGAGGCAGTCAAAATGATCCTTAGAATTCTTCCCTACCTTATTCCTGTGCTGAGATACAGGCTGCTCCAACCTGCTGTAAAATGCTTGATTTCGAGAGTGAGCGAAACTAATGAAAACATTGTTGGGGTAAAACCTAAAGGGAAAGACCTAGCACCAAATCCAATTTGCCATCTGATCTAACTTCTGGAGGCAGTCAAAATGATCCTTAGAATTCTTCCCTACCTTATTCCTGTGCTGAGATACAGGCTGCTCCAACCTGCTGTAAAATGCTTGATTTCGAGAGTGAGCGAAACTAATGAAAACATTGTTGGGGTAAAACCTAAAGGGAAAGACCTAGCACCAAATCCAATTTGCCATCTGATCTAACTTCTGGAGGCAGTCAAAATGAGTATTTGAATTCTTCCCTACCTTATTCCTGTGCTGAGATACTGGCTGCTCCAACCTGCTGTAAAATGCTTGATTTCGAGAGTGAGCGAAACTAATGAAAACATTGTTGGGGTAAAACCTAAAGGGAAAGACCTAGCACCAAATCCAATTTGCCATCTGATCTAACTTCTGGAGGCAGTCAAAATGAGTATTTGAATTCTTCCCTACCTTATTCCTGTGCTGAGATACAGGCTGCTCCAACCTGCTGTAAAATGCTTGATTTCGAGAGTGAGCGAAACTAATGAAAACATTGTTGGGGTAAAACCTAAAGGGAAAGACCTAGCACCAAATCCAATTTGCCATCTGATCTAACTTCTGGAGGCAGTCAAAATGATCCTTAGAATTCTTCCCTACCTTATTCCTGTGCTGAGATACAGGCTGCTCCAACCTGCTGTAAAATGCTTGATTTCGAGAGTGAGCGAAACTAATGAAAACATTGTTGGGGTAAAACCTAAAGGGAAAGACCTACCACCAAATCCAATTTGCCATCTGATCTAACTTCTGGAGGCAGTCAAAATGATCCTTAGAATTCTTCCCTACCTTATTCCTGTGCTGAGATACAGGCTGCTCCAACCTGCTGTAAAATGCTTGATTTCGAGAGTGAGCGAAGCTAATGAAAACATTGTTGGGGTAAAACCTAAAGGGAAAGACCTAGCACCAAATCCAATTTGCCATCTGATCTAACTTCTGGAGGCAGTCAAAATGAGTATTTGAATTCTTCCCTACCTTATTCCTGTGCTGAGATACAGGCTGCTCCAACCTGCTGTAAAATGCTTGATTTCGAGAGTGAGCGAAACTAATGAAAACATTGTTGGGGTAAAACCTAAAGGGAAAGACCTAGCACCAAATCCAATTTGCCATCTGATCTAACTTCTGGAGGCAGTCAAAATGATCCTTAGAATTCTTCCCTACCTTATTCCTGTGCTGAGATACAGGCTGCTCCAACCTGCTGTAAAATGCTTGATTTCGAGAGTGAGCGAAACTAATGAAAACATTGTTGGGGTAAAACCTAAAGGGAAAGACCTAGCACCAAATCCAATTTGCCATCTGATCTAACTTCTGGAGGCAGTCAAAATGAGTATTTGAATTCTTCCCTACCTTATTCCTGTGCTGAGATACAGGCTGCTCCAACCTGCTGTAAAATGCTTGATTTCGAGAGTGAGCGAAACTAATGAAAACATTGTTGGGGTAAAACCTAAAGGGAAAGACCTAGCACCAAATCCAATTTGCCATCTGATCTAACTTCTGGAGGCAGTCAAAATGAGTATTTGAATTCTTCCCTACCTTATTCCTGTGCTGAGATACAGGCTGCTCCAACCTGCTGAAAAAAGGCTTGATTTCGAGAGTGAGCGAAACTAATGAAAACATTGTTGGGGTAAAACCTAAAGGGAAAGACTTAGCACCAAATCCAATTTGCCATCTGATCTAACTTCTGGAGGCAGTCAAAATGATCCTTAGAATTCTTCCCTACCTTATTCCTGTGCTGAGATACAGGCTGCTCCAACCTGCTGTAAAATGCTTGATTTCGAGAGTGAGCGAAACTAATGAAAACATTGTTGGGGTAAAACCTAAAGGGAAAGACCTAGCACCAAATCCAATTTGCCATCTGATCTAACTTCTGGAGGCAGTCAAAATGATCCTTAGAATTCTTCCCTACCTTATTCCTGTGCTGAGATACAGGCTGCTCCAACCTGCTGTAAAATGCTTGATTTCGAGAGTGAGCGAAACTAATGAAAACATTGTTGGGGTAAAACCTAAAGGGAAAGACCTAGCACCAAATCCAATTTGCCATCTGATCTAACTTCTGGAGGCAGTCAAAATGATCCTTAGAATTCTTCCCTACCTTATTCCTGTGCTGAGATACAGGCTGCTCCAACCTGCTGTAAAATGCTTGATTTCGAGAGTGAGCGAAACTAATGAAAACATTGTTGGGGTAAAACCTAAAGGGAAAGACCTAGCACCAAATCCAATTTGCCATCTGATCTAACTTCTGGAGGCAGTCAAAATGATCCTTAGAATTCTTCCCTACCTTATTCCTGTGCTGAGATACAGGCTGCTCCAACCTGCTGTAAAATGCTTGATTTCGAGAGTGAGCGAAACTAATGAAAACATTGTTGGGGTAAAACCTAAAGGGAAAGACCTAGCACCAAATCCAATTTGCCATCTGATCTAACTTCTGGAGGCAGTCAAAATGAGTATTTGAATTCTTCCCTACCTTATTCCTGTGCTGAGATACAGGCTGCTCCAACCTGCTGTAAAATGCTTGATTTCGAGAGTGAGCGAAACTAATGAAAACATTGTTGGGGTAAAACCTAAAGGGAAAGACCTAGCACCAAATCCAATTTGCCATCTGATCTAACTTCTGGAGGCAGTCAAAATGATCCTTAGAATTCTTCCCTACCTTATTCCTGTGCTGAGATACAGGCTGCTCCAACCTGCTGTAAAATGCTTGATTTCGAGAGTGAGCGAAACTAATGAAAACATTGTTGGGGTAAAACCTAAAGGGAAAGACCTAGCACCAAATCCAATTTGCCATCTGATCTAACTTCTGGAGGCAGTCAAAATGATCCTTAGAATTCTTCCCTACCTTATTCCTGTGCTGAGATACAGGCTGCTCCAACCTGCTGTAAAATGCTTGATTTCCAGAGTGAGCGAAACTAATGAAAACATTGTTGGGGTAAAACCTAAAGGGAAAGACCTAGCACCAAATCCAATTTGCCATCTGATCTAACTTCTGGAGGCAGTCAAAATGATCCTTAGAATTCTTCCCTACCTTATTCCTGTGCTGAGATACAGGCTGCTCCAACCTGCTGTAAAATGCTTGATTTCGAGAGTGAGCGAAACTAATGAAAACATTGTTGGGGTAAAACCTAAAGGGAAAGACCTAGCACCAAATCCAATTTGCCATCTGATCTAACTTCTGGAGGCAGTCAAAATGATCCTTAGAATTCTTCCCTACCTTATTCCTGTGCTGAGATACAGGCTGCTCCAACCTGCTGTAAAATGCTTGATTTCGAGAGTGAGCGAAGCTAATGAAAACATTGTTGGGGTAAAACCTAAAGGGAAAGACCTAGCACCAAATCCAATTTGCCATCTGATCTAACTTCTGGAGGCAGTCAAAATGAGTATTTGAATTCTTCCCTACCTTATTCCTGTGCTGAGATACAGGCTGCTCCAACCTGCTGTAAAATGCTTGATTTCGAGAGTGAGCGAAACTAATGAAAACATTGTTGGGGTAAAACCTAAAGGGAAAGACCTAGCACCAAATCCAATTTGCCATCTGATCTAACTTCTGGAGGCAGTCAAAATGATCCTTAGAATTCTTCCCTACCTTATTCCTGTGCTGAGATACAGGCTGCTCCAACCTGCTGTAAAATGCTTGATTTCGAAAGTGAGCGAAACTAATGAAAACATTGTTGGGGTAAAACCTAAAGGGAAAGACCTAGCACCAAATCCAATTTGCCATCTGATCTAACTTCTGGAGGCAGTCAAAATGATCCTTAGAATTCTTCCCTACCTTATTCCTGTGCTGAGATACAGGCTGCTCCAACCTGCTGTAAAATGCTTGATTTCGAGAGTGAGCGAAACTAATGAAAACATTGTTGGGGTAAAACCTAAAGGGAAAGACCTAGCACCAAATCCAATTTGCCATCTGATCTAACTTCTGGAGGCAGTCAAAATGAGTATTTGAATTCTTCCCTACCTTATTCCTGTGCTGAGATACAGGCTGCTCCAACCTGCTGAAAAAAGGCTTGATTTCGAGAGTGAGCGAAACTAATGAAAACATTGTTGGGGTAAAACCTAAAGGGAAAGACTTAGCACCAAATCCAATTTGCCATCTGATCTAACTTCTGGAGGCAGTCAAAATGATCCTTAGAATTCTTCCCTACCTTATTCCTGTGCTGAGATACAGGCTGCTCCAACCTGCTGTAAAATGCTTGATTTCGAGAGTGAGCGAAACTAATGAAAACATTGTTGGGGTAAAACCTAAAGGGAAAGACCTAGCACCAAATCCAATTTGCCATCTGATCTAACTTCTGGAGGCAGTCAAAATGATCCTTAGAATTCTTCCCTACCTTATTCCTGTGCTGAGATACAGGCTGCTCCAACCTGCTGTAAAATGCTTGATTTCGAGAGTGAGCGAAACTAATGAAAACATTGTTGGGGTAAAACCTAAAGGGAAAGACCTAGCACCAAATCCAATTTGCCATCTGATCTAACTTCTGGAGGCAGTCAAAATGATCCTTAGAATTCTTCCCTACCTTATTCCTGTGCTGAGATACAGGCTGCTCCAACCTGCTGTAAAATGCTTGATTTCGAGAGTGAGCGAAACTAATGAAAACATTGTTGGGGTAAAACCTAAAGGGAAAGACCTAGCACCAAATCCAATTTGCCATCTGATCTAACTTCTGGAGGCAGTCAAAATGATCCTTAGAATTCTTCCCTACCTTATTCCTGTGCTGAGATACAGGCTGCTCCAACCTGCTGTAAAATGCTTGATTTCGAGAGTGAGCGAAACTAATGAAAACATTGTTGGGGTAAATCCTAAAGGGAAAGACCTAGCACCAAATCCAATTTGCCATCTGATCTAACTTCTGGAGGCAGTCAAAATGAGTATTTGAATTCTTCCCTACCTTATTCCTGTGCTGAGATACAGGCTGCTCCAACCTGCTGTAAAATGCTTGATTTCGAGAGTGAGCGAAACTAATGAAAACATTGTTGGGGTAAAACCTAAAGGGAAAGGCCTAGCACCAAATTGCATTGGCCATCTGATCTAACTTCTGGAGGCAGTCAAAATGATCCTTAGAATTCTTCCCTACCTTATTCCTGTGCTGAGATACAGGCTGCTCCAACCTGCTGTAAAATGCTTGATTTCGAGAGTGAGCGAAACTAATGAAAACATTGCTGGGGTAAAACCTAAAGGGAAAGACCTAGCACCAAATCCAATTTGCCATCTGATCTAACTTCTGGAGGCAGTCAAAATGATCCTTAGAATTCTTCCCTACCTTATTCCTGTGCTGAGATACAGGCTGCTCCAACCTGCTGTAAAATGCTTGATTTCGAGAGTGAGCGAAACTAATGAAAACATTGTTGGGGTAAAACCTAAAGGGAAAGACCTAGCACCAAATCCAATTTGCCATCTGATCCAACTTCTGGAGGCAGTCAAAATGATCCTTAGAATTCTTCCCTACCTTATTCCTGTGCTGAGATACAGGCTGCTCCAACCTGCTGTAAAATGCTTGATTTCGAGAGTGAGCGAAACTAATGAAAACATTGTTGGGGTAAAACCTAAAGGGAAAGACCTAGCACCAAATCCAATTTGCCATCTGATCCAACTTCTGGAGGCAGTCAAAATGATCCTTAGAATTCTTCCCTACCTTATTCCTGTGCTGAGATACAGGCTGCTCCAACCTGCTGTAAAATGCTTGATTTCGAGAGTGAGCGAAACTAATGAAAACATTGTTGGGGTAAAACCTAAAGGGAAAGACCTAGCACCAAATCCAATTTGCCATCTGATCTAACTTCTGGAGGCAGTCAAAATGATCCTTAGAATTCTTCCCTACCTTATTCCTGTGCTGAGATACAGGCTGCTCCAACCTGCTGTAAAATGCTTGATTTCCAGAGTGAGCGAAACTAATGAAAACATTGTTGGGGTAAAACCTAAAGGGAAAGACCTAGCACCAAATCCAATTTGCCATCTGATCTAACTTCTGGAGGCAGTCAAAATGATCCTTAGAATTCTTCCCTACCTTATTCCTGTGCTGAGATACAGGCTGCTCCAACCTGCTGTAAAATGCTTGATTTCGAGAGTGAGCGAAACTAATGAAAACATTGTTGGGGTAAAACCTAAAGGGAAAGACCTAGCACCAAATCCAATTTGCCATCTGATCTAACTTCTGGAGGCAGTCAAAATGATCCTTAGAATTCTTCCCTACCTTATTCCTGTGCTGAGATACAGGCTGCTCCAACCTGCTGTAAAATGCTTGATTTCGAGAGTGAGCGAAACTAATGAAAACATTGTTGGGGTAAAACCTAAAGGGAAAGACCTAGCACCAAATCCAATTTGCCATCTGATCTAACTTCTGGAGGCAGTCAAAATGATCCTTAGAATTCTTCCCTACCTTATTCCTGTGCTGAGATACAGGCTGCTCCAACCTGCTGTAAAATGCTTGATTTTGAGAGTGAGCGAAACTAATGAAAACATTGTTGGGGTAAAACCTAAAGGGAAAGACCTAGCACCAAATCCAATTTGCCATCTGATCTAACTTCTGGAGGCAGTCAAAATGATCCTTAGAATTCTTCCCTACCTTATTCCTGTGCTGAGATACAGGCTGCTCCAACCTGCTGTAAAATGCTTGATTTCGAGAGTGAGCGAAACTAATGAAAACATTGTTGGGGTAAAACCTAAAGGGAAAGACCTAGCACCAAATCCAGTTTGCCATCTGATCTAACTTCTGGAGGCAGTCAAAATGATCCTTAGAATTCTTCCCTACCTTATTCCTGTGCTGAGATACAGGCTGCTCCAACCTGCTGTAAAATGCTTGATTTCGAGAGTGAGCGAAACTAATGAAAACATTGTTGGGGTAAAACCTAAAGGGAAAGACCTAGCACCAAATCCAATTTGCCATCTGATCTAACTTCTGGAGGCAGTCAAAATGATCCTTAGAATTCTTCCCTACCTTATTCCTGTGCTGAGATACAGGCTGCTCCAACCTGCTGTAAAATGCTTGATTTCGAGAGTGAGCGAAACTAATGAAAACATTGTTGGGGTAAAACCTAAAGGGAAAGACCTAGCACCAAATCCAATTTGCCATCTGATCCAACTTCTGGAGGCAGTCAAAATGATCCTTAGAATTCTTCCCTACCTTATTCCTGTGCTGAGATACAGGCTGCTCCAACCTGCTGTAAAATGCTTGATTTCGAGAGTGAGCGAAACTAATGAAAACATTGTTGGGGTAAAACGTAAAGGGAAAGACCTAGCACCAAATCCAATTTGCCATCTGATCTAACTTCTGGAGGCAGTCAAAATGATCCTTAGAATTCTTCCCTACCTTATTCCTGTGCTGAGATACAGGCTGCTCCAACCTGCTGTAAAATGCTTGATTTCGAGAGTGAGCGAAACTAATGAAAACATTGTTGGGGTAAAACCTAAAGGGAAAGACCTAGCACCAAATCCAATTTGCCATCTGATCTAACTTCTGGAGGCAGTCAAAATGATCCTTAGAATTCTTCCCTACCTTATTCCTGTGCTGAGATACAGGCTGCTCCAACCTGCTGTAAAATGCTTGATTTCGAGAGTGAGCGAAACTAATGAAAACATTGTTGGGTAAAACCTAAAGGGAAAGACCTAGCACCAAATCCAATTTGCCATCTGATCTAACTTCTGGAGGCAGTCAAAATGATCCTTAGAATTCTTCCCTACCTTATTCCTGTGCTGAGATACAGGCTGCTCCAACCTGCTGTAAAATGCTTGATTTCGAGAGTGAGCGAAACTAATGAAAACATTGTTGGGGTAAAACCTAAAGGGAACGGCCTAGCACCAAATCCAATTTGCCATCTGATCTAACTTCTGGAGGCAGTCAAAATGATCCTTAGAATTCTTCCCTACCTTATTCCTGTGCTGAGATACAGGCTGCTCCAACCTGCTGTAAAATGCTTGATTTCGAGAGTGAGCAAAACTAATGAAAACATTGTTGGGGTAAAACCTAAAGGGAAAGACCTAGCACCAAATCCAATTTGCCATCTGATCTAACTTCTGGAGGCAGTCAAAATGATCCTTAGAATTCTTCCCTACCTTATTCCTGTGCTGAGATACAGGCTGCTCCATCCTGCTGTAAAATGCTTGATTTCGAGAGTGAGCGAAACTAATGAAAACATTGTTGGGGTAAAACCTAAAGGGAAAGACCTAGCACCAAATCCAATTTGCCATCTGATCCAACTTCTGGAGGCAGTCAAAATGATCCTTAGAATTCTTCCCTACCTTATTCCTGTGCTGAGATACAGGCTGCTCCAACCTGCTGTAAAATGCTTGATTTCGAGAGTGAGCGAAACTAATGAAAACATTGTTGGGGTAAAACCTAAAGGGAAAGACCTAGCACCAAATCCAATTTGCCATCTGATCCAACTTCTGGAGGCAGTCAAAATGATCCTTAGAATTCTTCCCTACCTTATTCCTGTGCTGAGATACAGGCTGCTCCAACCTGCTGTAAAATGCTTGATTTCGAGAGTGAGCGAAACTAATGAAAACATTGTTGGGGTAAAACCTAAAGGGAAAGACCTAGCACCAAATCCAATTTGCCATCTGATCTAACTTCTGGAGGCAGTCAAAATGATCCTTAGAATTCTTCCCTACCTTATTCCTGTGCTGAGATACAGGCTGCTCCAACCTGCTGTAAAATGCTTGATTTCGAGAGTGAGCGAAACTAATGAAAACATTGTTGGGGTAAAACCTAAAGGGAAAGACCTAGCACCAAATCCAATTTGCCATCTGATCTAACTTCTGGAGGCAGTCAAAATGATCCTTAGAATTCTTCCCTACCTTATTCCTATGCTGAGATACAGGCTGCTCCAACCTGCTGTAAAATGCTTGATTTCGAGAGTGAGCGAAACTAATGAAAACATTGTTGGGGTAAAACCTAAAGGGAAAGACCTAGCACCAAATCCAATTTGCCATCTGATCTAACTTCTGGAGGCAGTCAAAATGATCCTTAGAATTCTTCCCTACCTTATTCCTGTGCTGAGATACAGGCTGCTCCAACCTGCTGTAAAATGCTTGATTTCGAGAGTGAGCGAAACTAATGAAAACATTGTTGGGGTAAAACCTAAAGGGAAAGACCTAGCACCAAATCCAATTTGCCATCTGATCTAACTTCTGGAGGCAGTCAAAATGATCCTTAGAATTCTTCCCTACCTTATTCCTGTGCTGAGATACAGGCTGCTCCAACCTGCTGTAAAATGCTTGATTTCGAGAGTGAGCGAAACTAATGAAAACATTGTTGGGTAAAACCTAAAGGGAAAGACCTAGCACCAAATCCAATTTGCCATCTGATCTAACTTCTGGAGGCAGTCAAAATGATCCTTAGAATTCTTCCCTACCTTATTCCTGTGCTGAGATACAGGCTGCTCCAACCTGCTGTAAAATGCTTGATTTCGAGAGTGAGCGAAACTAATGAAAACATTGTTGGGGTAAAACCTAAAGGGAAAGACCTAGCACCAAATCCAGTTTGCCATCTGATCTAACTTCTGGAGGCAGTCAAAATGATCCTTAGAATTCTTCCCTACCTTATTCCTGTGCTGAGATACAGGCTGCTCCAACCTGCTGTAAAATGCTTGATTTCGAGAGTGAGCGAAACTAATGAAAACATTGTTGGGGTAAAACCTAAAGGGAAAGACCTAGCACCAAATCCAATTTGCCATCTGATCTAACTTCTGGAGGCAGTCAAAATGATCCTTAGAATTCTTCCCTACCTTATTCCTGTGCTGAGATACAGGCTGCTCCAACCTGCTGTAAAATGCTTGATTTCGAGAGTGAGCGAAACTAATGAAAACATTGTTGGGGTAAAACCTAAAGGGAAAGACCTAGCACCAAATCCAATTTGCCATCTGATCCAACTTCTGGAGGCAGTCAAAATGATCCTTAGAATTCTTCCCTACCTTATTCCTGTGCTGAGATACAGGCTGCTCCAACCTGCTGTAAAATGCTTGATTTCGAGAGTGAGCGAAACTAATGAAAACATTGTTGGGGTAAAACCTAAAGGGAAAGACCTAGCACCAAATCCAATTTGCCATCTGATCTAACTTCTGGAGGCAGTCAAAATGATCCTTAGAATTCTTCCCTACCTTATTCCTGTGCTGAGATACAGGCTGCTCCAACCTGCTGTAAAATGCTTGATTTCGAGAGTGAGCGAAACTAATGAAAACATTGTTGGGGTAAAACCTAAAGGGAAAGACCTAGCACCAAATCCAATTTGCCATCTGATCTAACTTCTGGAGGCAGTCAAAATGAGTATTTGAATTCTTCCCTACCTTATTCCTGTGCTGAGATACAGGCTGCTCCAACCTGCTGTAAAATGCTTGATTTCAAGAGTGAGCGAAACTAATGAAAATATTGTTGGGGTAAAACCTAAAGGGAAAGACCTAGCACCAAATCCAATTTGCCATCTGATCTAACTTCTGGAGGCAGTCAAAATGATCCTTAGAATTCTTCCCTACCTTATTCCTGTGCTGAGATACAGGCTGCTCCAACCTGCTGTAAAATGCTTGATTTCGAGAGTGAGCGAAACTAATGAAAACATTGTTGGGGTAAAACCTAAAGGGAAAGACCTAGCACCAAATCCAATTTGCCATCTGATCTAACTTCTGCAGGCAGTCAAAATGATCCTTAGAATTCTTCCCTACCTTATTCCTGTGCTGAGATACAGGCTGCTCCAACCTGCTGTAAAATGCTTGATTTCGAGAGTGAGCGAAACTAATGAAAACATTGTTGGGGTAAAACCTAAAGGGAAAGACCTAGCACCAAATCCAATTTGCCATCTGATCTAACTTCTGGAGGCAGTCAAAATGATCCTTAGAATTCTTCCCTACCTTATTCCTCTGCTGAGATACAGGCTGCTCCAACCTGCTGTAAAATGCTTGATTTCAAGAGTGAGCGAAACTAATGAAAACATTGTTGGGGTAAAACCTAAAGGGAAAGACCTAGCACCAAATCCAATTTGCCATCTGATCCAACTTCTGGAGGCAGTCAAAATGATCCTTAGAATTCTTCCCTACCTTATTCCTGTGCTGAGATACAGGCTGCTCCAACCTGCTGTAAAATGCTTGATTTTGAGAGTGAGCGAAACTAATGAAAACATTGTTGGGGTAAAACCTAAAGGGAAAGACCTAGCACCAAATCCAATTTGCCATCTGATCTAACTTCTGGAGGCAGTCAAAATGAGTATTTGAATTCTTCCCTACCTTATTCCTGTGCTGAGATACAGGCTGCTCCAACCTGCTGTAAAATGCTTGATTTCGAGAGTGAGCGAAACTAATGAAAACATTGTTGGGGTAAAACCTAAAGGGAAAGACCTAGCACCAAATCCAATTTGCCATCTGATCTAACTTCTGGAGGCAGTCAAAATGATCCTTAGAATTCTTCCCTACCTTATTCCTGTGCTGAGATACAGGCTGCTCCAACCTGCTGTAAAATGCTTGATTTCGAGAGTGAGCGAAACTAATGAAAACATTGTTGGGGTAAAACCTAAAGGGAAAGACCTAGCACCAAATCCAATTTGCCATCTGATCTAACTTCTGGAGGCAGTCAAAATGATCCTTAGAATTCTTCCCTACCTTATTCCTGTGCTGAGATACAGGCTGCTCCAACCTGCTGTAAAATGCTTGATTTCGAGAGTGAGCGAAACTAATGAAAACATTGTTGGGGTAAAACCTAAAGGGAAAGACCTAGCACCAAATCCAATTTGCCATCTGATCTAACTTCTGGAGGCAGTCAAAATGATCCTTAGAATTCTTCCCTACCTTATTCCTGTGCTGAGATACAGGCTGCTCCAACCTGCTGTAAAATGCTTGATTTCGAGAGTGAGCGAAACTAATGAAAACATTGTTGGGGTAAAACCTAAAGGGAAAGACCTAGCACCAAATACAATTTGCCATCTGATCTAACTTCTGGAGGCAGTCAAAATGATCCTTAGAATTCTTCCCTACCTTATTCCTGTGCTGAGATACAGGCTGCTCCAACCTGCTGTAAAATGCTTGATTTCGAGAGTGAGCGAAACTAATGAAAACATTGCTGGGGTAAAACCTAAAGGGAAAGACCTAGCACCAAATCCAATTTGCCATCTGATCTAACTTCTGGAGGCAGTCAAAATGATCCTTAGAATTCTTCCCTACCTTATTCCTGTGCTGAGATACAGGCTGCTCCAACCTGCTGTAAAATGCTTGATTTCGAGAGTGAGCGAAACTAATGAAAACATTGTTGGGGTAAAACCTAAAGGGAAAGACCTAGCACCAAATCCAATTTGCCATCTGATCTAACTTCTGGAGGCAGTCAAAATGATCCTTAGAATTCTTCCCTACCTTATTCCTGTGCTGAGATACAGGCTGCTCCAACCTGCTGTAAAATGCTTGATTTCAAGAGTGAGCGAAACTAATGAAAACATTGTTGGGGTAAAACCTAAAGGGAAAGACCTAGCACCAAATCCAATTTGCCATCTGATCCAACTTCTGGAGGCAGTCAAAATGATCCTTAGAATTCTTCCCTACCTTATTCCTGTGCTGAGATACAGGCTGCTCCAACCTGCTGTAAAATGCTTGATTTTGAGAGTGAGCGAAACTAATGAAAACATTGTTGGGGTAAAACCTAAAGGGAAAGACCTAGCACCAAATCCAATTTGCCATCTGATCTAACTTCTGGAGGCAGTCAAAATGAGTATTTGAATTCTTCCCTACCTTATTCCTGTGCTGAGATACAGGCTGCTCCAACCTGCTGTAAAATGCTTGATTTCGAGAGTGAGCGAAACTAATGAAAACATTGTTGGGGTAAAACCTAAAGGGAAAGACCTAGCACCAAATCCAATTTGCCATCTGATCTAACTTCTGGAGGCAGTCAAAATGATCCTTAGAATTCTTCCCTACCTTATTCCTGTGCTGAGATACAGGCTGCTCCAACCTGCTGTAAAATGCTTGATTTCGAGAGTGAGCGAAACTAATGAAAACATTGTTGGGGTAAAACCTAAAGGGAAAGACCTAGCACCAAATCCAATTTGCCATCTGATCTAACTTCTGGAGGCAGTCAAAATGATCCTTAGAATTCTTCCCTACCTTATTCCTGTGCTGAGATACAGGCTGCTCCAACCTGCTGTAAAATGCTTGATTTCGAGAGTGAGCGAAACTAATGAAAACATTGTTGGGGTAAAACCTAAAGGGAAAGACCTAGCACCAAATCCAATTTGCCATCTGATCTAACTTCTGGAGGCAGTCAAAATGATCCTTAGAATTCTTCCCTACCTTATTCCTGTGCTGAGATACAGGCTGCTCCAACCTGCTGTAAAATGCTTGATTTCGAGAGTGAGCGAAACTAATGAAAACATTGTTGGGGTAAAACCTAAAGGGAAAGACCTAGCACCAAATACAATTTGCCATCTGATCTAACTTCTGGAGGCAGTCAAAATGATCCTTAGAATTCTTCCCTACCTTATTCCTGTGCTGAGATACAGGCTGCTCCAACCTGCTGTAAAATGCTTGATTTCGAGAGTGAGCGAAACTAATGAAAACATTGCTGGGGTAAAACCTAAAGGGAAAGACCTAGCACCAAATCCAATTTGCCATCTGATCTAACTTCTGGAGGCAGTCAAAATGATCCTTAGAATTCTTCCCTACCTTATTCCTGTGCTGAGATACAGGCTGCTCCAACCTGCTGTAAAATGCTTGATTTCGAGAGTGAGCGAAACTAATGAAAACATTGTTGGGGTAAAACCTAAAGGGAAAGACCTAGCACCAAATCCAATTTGCCATCTGATCTAACTTCTGGAGGCAGTCAAAATGAGTACTTGAATTCTTCCCTACCTTATTCCTGTGCTGAGATACAGGCTGCTCCAACCTGCTGTAAAATGCTTGATTTCAAGAGTGAGCGAAACTAATGAAAACATTGTTGGGGTAAAACCTAAAGGGAAAGACCCAGCACCAAATCCAATTTGCCATCTGATCTAACTTCTAGAGGCAGTCAAAATGATCCTTAGAATTCTTCCCTACCTTATTCCTGTGCTGAGATACAGGCTGCTCCAACCTGCTGTAAAATGCTTGATTTCGAGAGTGAGCGAAACTAATGAAAACATTGTTGGGGTAAAACCTAAAGGGAAAGACCTAGCACCAAATCCAATTTGCCATCTGATCTAACTTCTGCAGGCAGTCAAAATGATCCTTAGAATTCTTCCCTACCTTATTCCTGTGCTGAGATACAGGCTGCTCCAACCTGCTGTCAAATGCTTGATTTCGAGAGTGAGCGAAACTAATGAAAACATTGCTGGGGTAAAACCTAAAGGGAAAGACCTAGCACCAAATCCAATTTGCCATCTGATCTAACTTCTGGAGGCAGTCAATATGATCCTTAGAATTCTTCCCTACCTTATTCCTGTGCTGAGATACAGGCTGCTCCAACCTGCTGTAAAATGCTTGATTTCAAGAGTGAGCGAAACTAATGAAAACATTGTTGGGGTAAAACCTAAAGGGAAAGACCTAGCACCAAATCCAATTTGCCATCTGATCCAACTTCTGGAGGCAGTCAAAATGATCCTTAGAATTCTTCCCTACCTTATTCCTGTGCTGAGATACAGGCTGCTCCAACCTGCTGTAAAATGCTTGATTTCGAGAGTGAGCGAAACTAATGAAAACATTGTTGGGGTAAAACGTAAAGGGAAAGACCTAGCACCAAATCCAATTTGCCATCTGATCTAACTTCTGGAGGCAGTCAAAATGATCCTTAGAATTCTTCCCTACCTTATTCCTGTGCTGAGATACAGGCTGCTCCAACCTGCTGTAAAATGCTTGATTTCGAGAGTGAGCGAAACTAATGAAAACATTGTTGGGGTAAAACCTAAAGGGAAAGACCTAGCACCAAATCCAATTTGCCATCTGATCTAACTTCTGGAGGCAGTCAAAATGATCCTTAGAATTCTTCCCTACCTTATTCCTGTGCTGAGATACAGGCTGCTCCAACCTGCTGTAAAATGCTTGATTTCGAGAGTGAGCGAAACTAATGAAAACATTGTTGGGGTAAAACCTAAAGGGAAAGACCTAGCACCAAATCCAATTTGCCATCTGATCTAACTTCTGGAGGCAGTCAAAATGATCCTTAGAATTCTTCCCTACCTTATTCCTGTGCTGAGATACAGGCTGCTCCAACCTGCTGTAAAATGCTTGATTTCGAGAGTGAGCGAAACTAATGAAAACATTGTTGGGGTAAAACCTAAAGGGAAAGACCTAGCACCAAATCCAATTTGCCATCTGATCTAACTTCTGGAGGCAGTCAAAATGATCCTTAGAATTCTTCCCTACCTTATTCCTGTGCTGAGATACAGGCTGCTCCAACCTGCTGTAAAATGCTTGATTTCGAGAGTGAGCGAAACTAATGAAAACATTGTTGGGGTAAAACCTAAAGGGAAAGACCTAGAACCAAATCCAATTTGCCATCTGATCTAACTTCTGGAGGCAGTCAAAATGATCCTTAGAATTCTTCCCTACCTTATTCCTGTGCTGAGATACAGGCTGCTCCAACCTGCTGTAAAATGCTTGATTTCGAGAGTGAGCGAAACTAATGAAAACATTGTTGGGGTAAAACCTAAAGGGAAAGACCTAGCACCAAATCCAATTTGCCATCTGATCTAACTTCTGGAGGCAGTCAAAATGATCCTTAGAATTCTTCCCTACCTTATTCCTGTGCTGAGATACAGGCTGCTCCAACCTGCTGTAAAATGCTTGATTTCGAGAGTGAGCGAAACTAATGAAAACATTGTTGGGGTAAAACCTAAAGGGAAAGACCTAGCACCAAATCCAATTTGCCATCTGATCTAACTTCTGGAGGCAGTCAAAATGATCCTTAGAATTCTTCCCTACCTTATTCCTGTGCTGAGATACAGGCTGCTCCAACCTGCTGTAAAATGCTTGATTTCGAGAGTGAGCGAAACTAATGAAAACATTGTTGGGGTAAAACCTAAAGGGAAAGACGTAGCACCAAATCCAATTTGCCATCTGATCTAACTTCTGGAGGCAGTCAAAATGATCCTTAGAATTCTTCCCTACCTTATTCCTGTGCTGAGATACAGGCTGCTCCAACCTGCTGTAAAATGCTTGATTTCGAGAGTGAGCGAAACTAATGAAAACATTGTTGGGGTAAAACCTAAAGGGAAAGACCTAGCACCAAATCCAATTTGCCATCTGATCTAACTTCTGGAGGCAGTCAAAATGAGTATTTGAATTCTTCCCTACCTTATTCCTGTGCTGAGATACAGGCTGCTCCAACCTGCTGTAAAATGCTTGATTTCGAGAGTGAGCGAAACTAATGAAAACATTGTTGGGGTAAAACCTAAAGGGAAAGACCTAGCACCAAATCCAATTTGCCATCTGATCTAACTTCTGGAGGCAGTCAAAATGATCCTTAGAATTCTTCCCTACCTTATTCCTGTGCTGAGATACAGGCTGCTCCAACCTGCTGTAAAATGCTTGATTTCGAGAGTGAGCGAAACTAATGAAAACATTGTTGGGGTAAAACCTAAAGGGAAAGACCTAGCACCAAATCCAATTTGCCATCTGATCTAACTTCTGGAGGCAGTCAAAATGATCCTTAGAATTCTTCCCTACCTTATTCCTGTGCTGAGATACAGGCTGCTCCAACCTGCTGTAAAATGCTTGATTTCGAGAGTGAGCGAAACTAATGAAAACATTGTTGGGTAAAACCTAAAGGGAAAGACCTAGCACCAAATCCAATTTGCCATCTGATCTAACTTCTGGAGGCAGTCAAAATGATCCTTAGAATTCTTCCCTACCTTATTCCTGTGCTGAGATACAGGCTGCTCCAACCTGCTGTAAAATGCTTGATTTCGAGAGTGAGCGAAACTAATGAAAACATTGTTGGGGTAAAACCTAAAGGGAACGGCCTAGCACCAAATCCAATTTGCCATCTGATCTAACTTCTGGAGGCAGTCAAAATGATCCTTAGAATTCTTCCCTACCTTATTCCTGTGCTGAGATACAGGCTGCTCCAACCTGCTGTAAAATGCTTGATTTCGAGAGTGAGCAAAACTAATGAAAACATTGTTGGGGTAAAACCTAAAGGGAAAGACCTAGCACCAAATCCAATTTGCCATCTGATCTAACTTCTGGAGGCAGTCAAAATGATCCTTAGAATTCTTCCCTACCTTATTCCTGTGCTGAGATACAGGCTGCTCCAACCTGCTGTAAAATGCTTGATTTCGAGAGTGAGCGAAACTAATGAAAACATTGTTGGGGTAAAACCTAAAGGGAAAGACCTAGCACCAAATCCAATTTGCCATCTGATCTAACTTCTGGAGGCAGTCAAAATGATCCTTAGAATTCTTCCCTACCTTATTCCTGTGCTGAGATACAGGCTGCTCCAACCTGCTGTAAAATGCTTGATTTCGAGAGTGAGCGAAACTAATGAAAACATTGTTGGGGTAAAACCTAAAGGGAAAGACCTAGCACCAAATTGCATTGGCCATCTGATCTAACTTCTGGAGGCAGTCAAAATGATCCTTAGAATTCTTCCCTACCTTATTCCTGTGCTGAGATACAGGCTGCTCCAACCTGCTGTAAAATGCTTGATTTCGAGAGTGAGCGAAACTAATGAAAACATTGTTGGGGTAAAACCTAAAGGGAAAGACCTAGCACCAAATCCAATTTGCCATGTGATCTAACTTCTGGAGGCAGTCAAAATGATCCTTAGAATTCTTCCCCTACCTTATTCCTGTGCTGAGATTACAGGCTGCTCCAACCTGCTGTAAAATGCTTGATTTCGAGAGTGAGCGAAACTAATGAAAACATTGTTGGGTAAAACCTAAAGGGAAAGACCTAGCACCAAATCCAATTTGCCATCTGATCTAACTTCTGGAGGCAGTCAAAATGATCCTTAGAATTCTTCCCTACCTTATTCCTGTGCTGAGATACAGGCTGCTCCAACCTGCTGTAAAATGCTTGATTTCGAGAGTGAGCGAAACTAATGAAAACATTGTTGGGGTAAAACCTAAAGGGAACGGCCTAGCACCAAATCCAATTTGCCATCTGATCTAACTTCTGGAGGCAGTCAAAATGATCCTTAGAATTCTTCCCTACCTTATTCCTGTGCTGAGATACAGGCTGCTCCAACCTGCTGTAAAATGCTTGATTTCGAGAGTGAGCAAAACTAATGAAAACATTGTTGGGGTAAAACCTAAAGGGAAAGACCTAGCACCAAATCCAATTTGCCATCTGATCTAACTTCTGGAGGCAGTCAAAATGATCCTTAGAATTCTTCCCTACCTTATTCCTGTGCTGAGATACAGGCTGCTCCAACCTGCTGTAAAATGCTTGATTTCGAGAGTGAGCGAAACTAATGAAAACATTGTTGGGGTAAAACCTAAAGGGAAAGACCTAGCACCAAATTGCATTGGCCATCTGATCTAACTTCTGGAGGCAGTCAAAATGATCCTTAGAATTCTTCCCTACCTTATTCCTGTGCTGAGATACAGGCTGCTCCAACCTGCTGTAAAATGCTTGATTTCGAGAGTGAGCGAAACTAATGAAAACATTGTTGGGGTAAAACCTAAAGGGAAAGACCTAGCACCAAATACAATTTGCCATCTGATCTAACTTCTGGAGGCAGTCAAAATGATCCTTAGAATTCTTCCCTACCTTATTCCTGTGCTGAGATACAGGCTGCTCCAACCTGCTGTAAAATGCTTGATTTCGAGAGTGAGCGAAACTAATGAAAACATTGTTGGGGTAAAAGCTAAAGGGAAAGACCTAGCACCAAATCCAATTTGCCATCTGATCTAACTTCTGGAGGCAGTCAAAATGATCCTTAGAATTCTTCCCTACCTTATTCCTGTGCTGAGATACAGGCTGCTCCAACCTGCTGTAAAATGCTTGATTTCGAGAGTGAGCGAAACTAATGAAAACATTGTTGGGGTAAAACCTAAAGGGAAAGACCTAGCACCAAATCCAATTTGCCATCTGATCCAACTTCTGGAGGCAGTCAAAATGATCCTTAGAATTCTTCCCTACCTTATTCCTGTGCTGACATACAGGCTGCTCCAACCTGCTGTAAAATGCTTGATTTCGAGAGTGAGCGAAACTAATGAAAACATTGTTGGGGTAAAACCTAAAGGGAAAGACCTAGCACCAAATCCAATTTGCCATCTGATCTAACTTCTGGAGGCAGTCAAAATGATCCTTAGAATTCTTCCCTACCTTATTCCTGTGCTGAGATACAGGCTGCTCCAACCTGCTGTAAAATGCTTGATTTCAAGAGTGAGCGAAACTAATGAAAACATTGTTGGGGTAAAACCTAAAGGGAAAGACCTAGCACCAAATCCAATTTGCCATCTGATCTAACTTCTGGAGGCAGTCAAAATGAGTATTTGAATTCTTCCCTACCTTATTCCTGTGCTGAGATACAGGGTGCTCCAACCTGCTGTAAAATGCTTGATTTCGAGAGTGAGCGAAACTAATGAAAACATTGTTGGGGTAAAACCTAAAGGGAAAGACCTAGCACCAAATCCAATTTGCCATCTGATCTAACTTCTGGAGGCAGTCAAAATGATCCTTAGAATTCTTCCCCACCTTATTCCTGTGCTGAGATACAGGCTGCTCCAACCTGCTGTAAAATGCTTGATTTCGAGAGTGAGCGAAACTAATGAAAACATTGTTGGGGTAAAACCTAAAGGGAAAGACCTAGCACCAAATCCAATTTGCCATCTGATCTAACTTCTGGAGGCAGTCAAAATGATCCTTAGAATTCTTCCCTACCTTATTCCTGTGCTGAGATACAGGCTGCTCCAACCTGCTGTAAAATGCTTGATTTCGAGAGTGAGCGAAACTAATGAATACATTGTTGGGGTAAAACCTAAAGGGAAAGACCTAGCACCAAATACAATTTGCCATCTGATCTAACTTCTGGAGGCAGTCAAAATGAGTATTTGAATTCTTCCCTACCTTATTCCTGTGCTGAGATACAGGCTGCTCCAACCTGCTGTAAAATGCTTGATTTCGAGAGTGAGCGAAACTAATGAAAACATTGTTGGGGTAAAACCTAAAGGGAAAGACCTAGCACCAAATCCAATTTGCCATCTGATCTAACTTCTGGAGGCAGTCAAAATGATCCTTAGAATTCTTCCCCACCTTATTCCTGTGCTGAGATACAGGCTGCTCCAACCTGCTGTAAAATGCTTGATTTCGAGAGTGAGCGAAACTAATGAAAACATTGTTGGGGTAAAACCTAAAGGGAAAGACCTAGCACCAAATCCAATTTGCCATCTGATCTAACTTCTGGAGGCAGTCAAAATGATCCTTAGAATTCTTCCCTACCTTATTCCTGTGCTGAGATACAGGCTGCTCCAACCTGCTGTAAAATGCTTGATTTCGAGAGTGAGCGAAACTAATGAAAACATTGTTGGGGTAAAACCTAAAGGGAAAGACCTAGCACCAAATCCAATTTGCCATCTGATCTAACTTCTGGAGGCAGTCAAAATGATCCTTAGAATTCTTCCCTACCTTATTCCTGTGCTGAGATACAGGCTGCTCCAACCTGCTGTAAAATGCTTGATTTCGAGAGTGAGCGAAACTAATGAAAACATTGTTGGGGTAAAACCTAAAGAGAAAGACCTAGCACCAAATACAATTTGCCATCTGATCTAACTTCTGGAGGCAGTCAAAATGATCCTTAGAATTCTTCCCTACCTTATTCCTGTGCTGAGATACAGGCTGCTCCAACCTGCTGTAAAATGCTTGAATTCGAGAGTGAGCGAAACTAATGGAAACATTGTTGGGGTAAAACCTAAAGGGAAAGACCTAGCACCAAATCCAATTTGCCATCTGATCTAACTTCTGGAGGCAGTCAAAATGATCCTTAGAATTCTTCCCTACCTTATTCCTGTGCTGAGATACAGGCTGCTCCAACCTGCTGTAAAATGCTTGATTTCGAGAGTGAGCGAAACTAATGAAAACATTGTTGGGGTAAAACCTAAAGGGAAAGGCCTAGCACCAAATTGCATTGGCCATCTGATCTAACTTCTGGAGGCAGTCAAAATGATCCTTAGAATTCTTCCCTACCTTATTCCTGTGCTGAGATACAGGCTGCTCCAACCTGCTGTAAAATGCTTGATTTCGAGAGTGAGCGAAACTAATGAAAACATTGTTGGGGTAAAACCTAAAGGGAAAGACCTAGCACCAAATCCAATTTGCCATCTGATCTAACTTCTGGAGGCAGTCAAAATGATCCTTAGAATTCTTCCCTACCTTATTCCTGTGCTGAGATACAGGCTGCTCCAACCTGCTGTAAAATGCTTGATTTCGAGAGTGAGCGAAACTAATGAAAACATTGTTGGGGTAAAACCTAAAGGGAAAGACCTAGCACCAAATCCAATTTGCCATCTGATCTAACTTCTGGAGGCAGTCAAAATGATCCTTAGAATTCTTCCCTACCTTATTCCTGTGCTGAGATACAGGCTGCTCCAACCTGCTGTAAAATGCTTGATTTCGAGAGTGAGCGAAACTAATGAAAACATTGTTGGGGTAAAACCTAAAGAGAAAGACCTAGCACCAAATACAATTTGCCATCTGATCTAACTTCTGGAGGCAGTCAAAATGATCCTTAGAATTCTTCCCTACCTTATTCCTGTGCTGAGATACAGGCTGCTCCAACCTGCTGTAAAATGCTTGAATTCGAGAGTGAGCGAAACTAATGGAAACATTGTTGGGGTAAAACCTAAAGGGAAAGACCTAGCACCAAATCCAATTTGCCATCTGATCTAACTTCTGGAGGCAGTCAAAATGATCCTTAGAATTCTTCCCTACCTTATTCCTGTGCTGAGATACAGGCTGCTCCAACCTGCTGTAAAATGCTTGATTTCGAGAGTGAGCAAAACTAATGAAAACATTGTTGGGGTAAAACCTAAATGGAAAGACCTAGCACCAAATCCAATTTGCCATCTGATCTAACTTCTGGAGGCAGTCAAAATGAGTATTTGAATTCTTCCCTACCTTATTCCTGTGCTGAGATACAGGCTGCTCCAACCTGCTGTAAAATGCTTGATTTCGAGAGTGAGCGAAACTAATGAAAACATTGTTGGGGTAAAACCTAAAGGGAAAGGCCTAGCACCAAATTGCACTGGCCATCTGATCTAACTTCTGGAGGCAGTCAAAATGATCCTTAGAATTCTTCCCTACCTTATTCCTGTGCTGAGATACAGGCTGCTCCAACCTGCTGTAAAATGCTTGATTTCGAGAGTGAGCGAAACTAATGAAAACATTGTTGGGGTAAAACCTAAAGGGAAAGACCTAGCACCAAATACAATTTGCCATCTGATCTAACTTCTGGAGGCAGTCAAAATGATCCTTAGAATTCTTCCCTACCTTATTCCTGTGCTGAGATACAGGCTGCTCCAACCTGCTGTAAAATGCTTGATTTCGAGAGTGAGCGAAACTAATGAAAACATTGTTGGGGTAAAACCTAAAGGGAAAGGCCTAGCACCAAATTGCATTGGCCATCTGATCTAACTTCTGGAGGCAGTCAAAATGATCCTTAGAATTCTTCCCTACCTTATTCCTGTGCTGAGATACAGGCTGCTCCAACCTGCTGTAAAATGCTTGATTTCGAGAGTGAGCGAAACTAATGAAAACATTGTTGGGGTAAAACCTAAAGGGAAAGACCTAGCACCAAATCCAATTTGCCATCTGATCTAACTTCTGGAGGCAGTCAAAATGATCCTTAGAATTCTTCCCTACCTTATTCCTGTGCTGAGATACAGGCTGCTCCAACCTGCTGTAAAATGCTTGATTTCGAGAGTGAGCGAAACTAATGAAAACATTGTTGGGGTAAAACCTAAAGGGAAAGACCTAGCACCAAATCCAATTTGCCATCTGATCTAACTTCTGGAGGCAGTCAAAATGATCCTTAGAATTCTTCCCTACCTTATTCCTGTGCTGAGATACAGGCTGCTCCAACCTGCTGTAAAATGCTTGATTTCGAGAGTGAGCGAAACTAATGAAAACATTGTTGGGGTAAAACCTAAAGAGAAAGACCTAGCACCAAATACAATTTGCCATCTGATCTAACTTCTGGAGGCAGTCAAAATGATCCTTAGAATTCTTCCCTACCTTATTCCTGTGCTGAGATACAGGCTGCTCCAACCTGCTGTAAAATGCTTGAATTCGAGAGTGAGCGAAACTAATGGAAACATTGTTGGGGTAAAACCTAAAGGGAAAGACCTAGCACCAAATCCAATTTGCCATCTGATCTAACTTCTGGAGGCAGTCAAAATGATCCTTAGAATTCTTCCCTACCTTATTCCTGTGCTGAGATACAGGCTGCTCCAACCTGCTGTAAAATGCTTGATTTCGAGAGTGAGCAAAACTAATGAAAACATTGTTGGGGTAAAACCTAAATGGAAAGACCTAGCACCAAATCCAATTTGCCATCTGATCTAACTTCTGGAGGCAGTCAAAATGAGTATTTGAATTCTTCCCTACCTTATTCCTGTGCTGAGATACAGGCTGCTCCAACCTGCTGTAAAATGCTTGATTTCGAGAGTGAGCGAAACTAATGAAAACATTGTTGGGGTAAAACCTAAAGGGAAAGACCTAGCACCAAATTGCATTGGCCATCTGATCTAACTTCTGGAGGCAGTCAAAATGATCCTTAGAATTCTTCCCTACCTTATTCCTGTGCTGAGATACAGGCTGCTCCAACCTGCTGTAAAATGCTTGATTTCGAGAGTGAGCGAAACTAATGAAAACATTGTTGGGGTAAAACCTAAAGGGAAAGACCTAGCACCAAATCCAATTTGCCATCTGATCTAACTTCTGGAGGCAGTCAAAATGATCCTTAGAATTCTTCCCTACCTTATTCCTGTGCTGAGATACAGGCTGCTCCAACCTGCTGTAAAATGCTTGATTTCGAGAGTGAGCGAAACTAATGAAAACATTGTTGGGGTAAAAGCTAAAGGGAAAGACCTAGCACCAAATCCAATTTGCCATCTGATCTAACTTCTGGAGGCAGTCAAAATGATCCTTAGAATTCTTCCCTACCTTATTCCTGTGCTGAGATACAGGCTGCTCCAACCTGCTGTAAAATGCTTGATTTCGAGAGTGAGCGAAACTAATGAAAACATTGTTGGGGTAAAACCTAAAGGGAAAGACCTAGCACCAAATACAATTTGCCATCTGATCCAACTTCTGGAGGCAGTCAAAATGATCCTTAGAATTCTTCCCTACCTTATTCCTGTGCTGAGATACAGGCTGCTCCAACCTGCTGTAAAATGCTTGATTTCGAGAGTGAGCGAAACTAATGAAAACATTGTTGGGGTAAAACCTAAAGGGAAAGACCTAGCACCAAATCCAATTTGCCATCTGATCTAACTTCTGGAGGCAGTCAAAATGATCCTTAGAATTCTTCCCTACCTTATTCCTGTGCTGAGATACAGGCTGCTCCAACCTGCTGTAAAATGCTTGATTTCGAGAGTGAGCGAAACTAATGAAAACATTGTTGGGGTAAAACCTAAAGGGAAAGACCTAGCACCAAATCCAATTTGCCATCTGATCTAACTTCTGGAGGCAGTCAAAATGATCCTTAGAATTCTTCCCTACCTTATTCCTGTGCTGAGATACAGGCTGCTCCAACCTGCTGTAAAATGCTTGATTTCAAGAGTGAGCGAAACTAATGAAAACATTGTTGGGGTAAAACCTAAAGGGAAAGACCTAGCACCAAATCCAATTTGCCATCTGATCTAACTTCTGGAGGCAGTCAAAATGATCCTTAGAATTCTTCCCTACCTTATTCCTGTGCTGACATACAGGCTGCTCCAACCTGCTGTAAAATGCTTGATTTCGAGAGTGAGCGAAACTAATGAAAACATTGTTGGGGTAAAACCTAAAGGGAAAGACCTAGCACCAAATCCAATTTGCCATCTGATCTAACTTCTGGAGGCAGTCAAAATGATCCTTAGAATTCTTCCCTACCTTATTCCTGTGCTGAGATACAGGCTGCTCCAACCTGCTGTAAAATGCTTGATTTCGAGAGTGAGCGAAACTAATGAAAACATTGTTGGGGTAAAACCTAAAGGGAAAGACCTAGCACCAAATCCAATTTGCCATCTGATCTAACTTCTGGAGGCAGTCAAAATGATCCTTAGAATTCTTCCCTACCTTATTCCTGTGCTGAGATACAGGCTGCTCCAACCTGCTGTAAAATGCTTGATTTCGAGAGTGAGCGAAACTAATGAATACATTGTTGGGGTAAAACCTAAAGGGAAAGACCTAGCACCAAATACAATTTGCCATCTGATCTAACTTCTGGAGGCAGTCAAAATGAGTATTTGAATTCTTCCCTACCTTATTCCTGTGCTGAGATACAGGCTGCTCCAACCTGCTGTAAAATGCTTGATTTCGAGAGTGAGCGAAACTAATGAAAACATTGTTGGGGTAAAACCTAAAGGGAAAGACCTAGCACCAAATCCAATTTGCCATCTGATCTAACTTCTGGAGGCAGTCAAAATGATCCTTAGAATTCTTCCCCACCTTATTCCTGTGCTGAGATACAGGCTGCTCCAACCTGCTGTAAAATGCTTGATTTCGAGAGTGAGCGAAACTAATGAAAACATTGTTGGGGTAAAACCTAAAGGGAAAGACCTAGCACCAAATCCAATTTGCCATCTGATCTAACTTCTGGAGGCAGTCAAAATGATCCTTAGAATTCTTCCCTACCTTATTCCTGTGCTGAGATACAGGCTGCTCCAACCTGCTGTAAAATGCTTGATTTCGAGAGTGAGCGAAACTAATGAAAACATTGTTGGGGTAAAACCTAAAGGGAAAGACCTAGCACCAAATCCAATTTGCCATCTGATCTAACTTCTGGAGGCAGTCAAAATGATCCTTAGAATTCTTCCCTACCTTATTCCTGTGCTGAGATACAGGCTGCTCCAACCTGCTGTAAAATGCTTGATTTCGAGAGTGAGCGAAACTAATGAAAACATTGTTGGGGTAAAACCTAAAGAGAAAGACCTAGCACCAAATACAATTTGCCATCTGATCTAACTTCTGGAGGCAGTCAAAATGATCCTTAGAATTCTTCCCTACCTTATTCCTGTGCTGAGATACAGGCTGCTCCAACCTGCTGTAAAATGCTTGAATTCGAGAGTGAGCGAAACTAATGGAAACATTGTTGGGGTAAAACCTAAAGGGAAAGACCTAGCACCAAATCCAATTTGCCATCTGATCTAACTTCTGGAGGCAGTCAAAATGATCCTTAGAATTCTTCCCTACCTTATTCCTGTGCTGAGATACAGGCTGCTCCAACCTGCTGTAAAATGCTTGATTTCGAGAGTGAGCAAAACTAATGAAAACATTGTTGGGGTAAAACCTAAATGGAAAGACCTAGCACCAAATCCAATTTGCCATCTGATCTAACTTCTGGAGGCAGTCAAAATGAGTATTTGAATTCTTCCCTACCTTATTCCTGTGCTGAGATACAGGCTGCTCCAACCTGCTGTAAAATGCTTGATTTCGAGAGTGAGCGAAACTAATGAAAACATTGTTGGGGTAAAACCTAAAGGGAAAGGCCTAGCACCAAATTGCACTGGCCATCTGATCTAACTTCTGGAGGCAGTCAAAATGATCCTTAGAATTCTTCCCTACCTTATTCCTGTGCTGAGATACAGGCTGCTCCAACCTGCTGTAAAATGCTTGATTTCGAGAGTGAGCGAAACTAATGAAAACATTGTTGGGGTAAAACCTAAAGGGAAAGACCTAGCACCAAATACAATTTGCCATCTGATCTAACTTCTGGAGGCAGTCAAAATGATCCTTAGAATTCTTCCCTACCTTATTCCTGTGCTGAGATACAGGCTGCTCCAACCTGCTGTAAAATGCTTGATTTCGAGAGTGAGCGAAACTAATGAAAACATTGTTGGGGTAAAACCTAAAGGGAAAGGCCTAGCACCAAATTGCATTGGCCATCTGATCTAACTTCTGGAGGCAGTCAAAATGATCCTTAGAATTCTTCCCTACCTTATTCCTGTGCTGAGATACAGGCTGCTCCAACCTGCTGTAAAATGCTTGATTTCGAGAGTGAGCGAAACTAATGAAAACATTGTTGGGGTAAAACCTAAAGGGAAAGACCTAGCACCAAATCCAATTTGCCATCTGATCTAACTTCTGGAGGCAGTCAAAATGATCCTTAGAATTCTTCCCCACCTTATTCCTGTGCTGAGATACAGGCTGCTCCAACCTGCTGTAAAATGCTTGATTTCGAGAGTGAGCGAAACTAATGAAAACATTGTTGGGGTAAAACCTAAAGGGAAAGACCTAGCACCAAATCCAATTTGCCATCTGATCTAACTTCTGGAGGCAGTCAAAATGATCCTTAGAATTCTTCCCTACCTTATTCCTGTGCTGAGATACAGGCTGCTCCAACCTGCTGTAAAATGCTTGATTTCGAGAGTGAGCGAAACTAATGAAAACATTGTTGGGGTAAAACCTAAAGGGAAAGACCTAGCACCAAATCCAATTTGCCATCTGATCTAACTTCTGGAGGCAGTCAAAATGATCCTTAGAATTCTTCCCTACCTTATTCCTGTGCTGAGATACAGGCTGCTCCAACCTGCTGTAAAATGCTTGATTTCGAGAGTGAGCGAAACTAATGAAAACATTGTTGGGGTAAAACCTAAAGAGAAAGACCTAGCACCAAATACAATTTGCCATCTGATCTAACTTCTGGAGGCAGTCAAAATGATCCTTAGAATTCTTCCCTACCTTATTCCTGTGCTGAGATACAGGCTGCTCCAACCTGCTGTAAAATGCTTGAATTCGAGAGTGAGCGAAACTAATGGAAACATTGTTGGGGTAAAACCTAAAGGGAAAGACCTAGCACCAAATCCAATTTGCCATCTGATCTAACTTCTGGAGGCAGTCAAAATGATCCTTAGAATTCTTCCCTACCTTATTCCTGTGCTGAGATACAGGCTGCTCCAACCTGCTGTAAAATGCTTGATTTCGAGAGTGAGCAAAACTAATGAAAACATTGTTGGGGTAAAACCTAAATGGAAAGACCTAGCACCAAATCCAATTTGCCATCTGATCTAACTTCTGGAGGCAGTCAAAATGAGTATTTGAATTCTTCCCTACCTTATTCCTGTGCTGAGATACAGGCTGCTCCAACCTGCTGTAAAATGCTTGATTTCGAGAGTGAGCGAAACTAATGAAAACATTGTTGGGGTAAAACCTAAAGGGAAAGGCCTAGCACCAAATTGCACTGGCCATCTGATCTAACTTCTGGAGGCAGTCAAAATGATCCTTAGAATTCTTCCCTACCTTATTCCTGTGCTGAGATACAGGCTGCTCCAACCTGCTGTAAAATGCTTGATTTCGAGAGTGAGCGAAACTAATGAAAACATTGTTGGGGTAAAACCTAAAGGGAAAGACCTAGCACCAAATACAATTTGCCATCTGATCTAACTTCTGGAGGCAGTCAAAATGATCCTTAGAATTCTTCCCTACCTTATTCCTGTGCTGAGATACAGGCTGCTCCAACCTGCTGTAAAATGCTTGATTTCGAGAGTGAGCGAAACTAATGAAAACATTGTTGGGGTAAAACCTAAAGGGAAAGGCCTAGCACCAAATTGCATTGGCCATCTGATCTAACTTCTGGAGGCAGTCAAAATGATCCTTAGAATTCTTCCCTACCTTATTCCTGTGCTGAGATACAGGCTGCTCCAACCTGCTGTAAAATGCTTGATTTCGAGAGTGAGCGAAACTAATGAAAACATTGTTGGGGTAAAACCTAAAGGGAAAGACCTAGCACCAAATCCAATTTGCCATCTGATCTAACTTCTGGAGGCAGTCAAAATGATCCTTAGAATTCTTCCCTACCTTATTCCTGTGCTGAGATACAGGGTGCTCCAACCTGCTGTAAAATGCTTGATTTCGAGAGTGAGCGAAACTAATGAAAACATTGTTGGGGTAAAACCTAAAGGGAAAGACCTAGCACCAAATCCAATTTGCCATCTGATCTAACTTCTGGAGGCAGTCAAAATGATCCTTAGAATTCTTCCCTACCTTATTCCTGTGCTGAGATACAGGCTGCTCCAACCTGCTGTAAAATGCTTGATTTCGAGAGTGAGCGAAACTAATGAAAACATTGTTGGGGTAAAACCTAAAGGGAAAGACCTAGCACCAAATCCAATTTGCCATCTGATCTAACTTCTGGAGGCAGTCAAAATGATCCTTAGAATTCTTCCCTACCTTATTCCTGTGCTGAGATACAGGCTGCTCCAACCTGCTGTAAAATGCTTGATTTCGAGAGTGAGCGAAACTAATGAAAACATTGTTGGGGTAAAACCTAAAGGGAAAGGCCTAGCACCAAATTGCATTGGCCATCTGATCTAACTTCTGGAGGCAGTCAAAATGATCCTTAGAATTCTTCCCTACCTTATTCCTGTGCTGAGATACAGGCTGCTCCAACCTGCTGTAAAATGCTTGATTTCGAGAGTGAGCGAAACTAATGAAAACATTGTTGGGGTAAAACCTAAAGGGAAAGACCTAGCACCAAATCCAATTTGCCATCTGATCTAACTTCTGGAGGCAGTCAAAATGATCCTTAGAATTCTTCCCTACCTTATTCCTGTGCTGAGATACAGGCTGCTCCAACCTGCTGTAAAATGCTTGATTTCGAGAGTGAGCGAAACTAATGAAAACATTGTTGGGGTAAAACCTAAAGGGAAAGACCTAGCACCAAATCCAATTTGCCATCTGATCTAACTTCTGGAGGCAGTCAAAATGATCCTTAGAATTCTTCCCTACCTTATTCCTGTGCTGAGATACAGGCTGCTCCAACCTGCTGTAAAATGCTTGATTTCGAGAGTGAGCGAAACTAATGAAAACATTGTTGGGGTAAAACCTAAAGGGAAAGGTCTAGCACCAAATACAATTTGCCATCTGATCTAACTTCTGGAGGCAGTCAAAATGATCCTTAGAATTCTTCCCTACCTTATTCCTGTGCTGAGATACAGGCTGCTCCAACCTGCTGTAAAATGCTTGATTTCGAGAGTGAGCGAAACTAATGAAAACATTGTTGGGGTAAAACCTAAAGGGAAAGACCTAGCACCAAATCCAATTTGCCATCTGATCTAACTTCTGGAGGCAGTCAAAATGATCCTTAGAATTCTTCCCTACCTTATTCCTGTGCTGAGATACAGGCTGCTCCAACCTGCTGTAAAATGCTTGATTTCGAGAGTGAGCGAAACTAATGAAAACATTGTTGGGGTAAAACCTAAAGGGAAAGACCTAGCACCAAATCCAATTTGCCATCTGATCTAACTTCTGGAGGCAGTCAAAATGATCCTTAGAATTCTTCCCTACCTTATTCCTGTGCTGAGATACAGGCTGCTCCAACCTGCTGTAAAATGCTTGATTTCGAGAGTGAGCGAAACTAATGAAAACATTGTTGGGGTAAAACCTAAAGGGAAAGACCTAGCACCAAATCCAATTTGCCATCTGATCCAACTTCTGGAGGCAGTCAAAATGATCCTTAGAATTCTTCCCTACCTTATTCCTGTGCTGAGATACAGGCTGCTCCAACCTGCTGTAAAATGCTTGATTTCGAGAGTGAGCGAAACTAATGAAAACATTGTTGGGGTAAAACCTAAAGGGAAAGACCTAGCACCAAATCCAATTTGCCATCTGATCCAACTTCTGGAGGCAGTCAAAATGATCCTTAGAATTCTTCCCTACCTTATTCCTGTGCTGAGATACAGGCTGCTCCAACCTGCTGTAAAATGCTTGATTTCGAGAGTGAGCGAAACTAATGAAAACATTGTTGGGGTAAAACCTAAAGGGAAAGACCTAGCACCAAATCCAATTTGCCATCTGATCTAACTTCTGGAGGCAGTCAAAATGATCCTTAGAATTCTTCCCTACCTTATTCCTGTGCTGAGATACAGGCTGCTCCAACCTGCTGTAAAATGCTTGATTTCGAGAGTGAGCGAAACTAATGAAAACATTGTTGGGGTAAAACCTAAAGGGAAAGACCTAGCACCAAATCCAATTTGCCATCTGATCTAACTTCTGGAGGCAGTCAAAATGATCCTTAGAATTCTTCCCTACCTTATTCCTGTGCTGAGATACAGGCTGCTCCAACCTGCTGTAAAATGCTTGATTTCGAGAGTGAGCGAAACTAATGAAAACATTGTTGGGGTAAAACCTAAAGGGAAAGACCTAGCACCAAATCCAATTTGCCATCTGATCTAACTTCTGGAGGCAGTCAAAATGATCCTTAGAATTCTTCCCTACCTTATTCCTGTGCTGAGATACAGGCTGCTCCAACCTGCTGTAAAATGCTTGATTTCGAGAGTGAGCGAAACTAATGAAAACATTGTTGGGGTAAAACCTAAAGGGAAAGACCTAGCACCAAATCCAATTTGCCATCTGATCTAACTTCTGGAGGCAGTCAAAATGATCCTTAGAATTCTTCCCTACCTTATTCCTGTGCTGAGATACAGGCTGCTCCAACCTGCTGTAAAATGCTTGATTTCGAGAGTGAGCGAAACTAATGAAAACATTGTTGGGGTAAAACCTAAAGGGAAAGACCTAGCACCAAATCCAATTTGCCATCTGATCTAACTTCTGGAGGCAGTCAAAATGATCCTTAGAATTCTTCCCTACCTTATTCCTGTGCTGAGATACAGGCTGCTCCAACCTGCTGTAAAATGCTTGATTTCGAGAGTGAGCGAAACTAATGAAAACATTGTTGGGGTAAAACCTAAAGGGAAAGACCTAGCACCAAATCCAATTTGCCATCTGATCTAACTTCTGGAGGCAGTCAAAATGATCCTTAGAATTCTTCCCTACCTTATTCCTGTGCTGAGATACAGGCTGCTCCAACCTGCTGTAAAATGCTTGATTTCGAGAGTGAGCGAAACTAATGAAAACATTGTTGGGGTAAAACCTAAAGGGAAAGACCTAGCACCAAATCCAATTTGCCATCTGATCTAACTTCTGGAGGCAGTCAAAATGATCCTTAGAATTCTTCCCTACCTTATTCCTGTGCTGAGATACAGGCTGCTCCAACCTGCTGTAAAATGCTTGATTTCGAGAGTGAGCGAAACTAATGAAAACATTGTTGGGGTAAAACCTAAAGGGAAAGACCTAGCACCAAATCCAATTTGCCATCTGATCTAACTTCTGGAGGCAGTCAAAATGATCCTTAGAATTCTTCCCTACCTTATTCCTGTGCTGAGATACAGGCTGCTCCAACCTGCTGTAAAATGCTTGATTTCGAGAGTGAGCGAAACTAATGAAAACATTGTTGGGGTAAAACCTAAAGGGAAAGACCTAGCACCAAATCCAATTTGCCATCTGATCTAACTTCTGGAGGCAGTCAAAATGATCCTTAGAATTCTTCCCTACCTTATTCCTGTGCTGAGATACAGGCTGCTCCAACCTGCTGTAAAATGCTTGATTTCGAGAGTGAGCGAAACTAATGAAAACATTGTTGGGGTAAAACCTAAAGGGAAAGACCTAGCACCAAATCCAATTTGCCATCTGATCCAACTTCTGGAGGCAGTCAAAATGATCCTTAGAATTCTTCCCTACCTTATTCCTGTGCTGAGATACAGGCTGCTCCAACCTGCTGTAAAATGCTTGATTTCGAGAGTGAGCGAAACTAATGAAAACATTGTTGGGGTAAAACCTAAAGGGAAAGACCTAGCACCAAATCCAATTTGCCATCTGATCCAACTTCTGGAGGCAGTCAAAATGATCCTTAGAATTCTTCCCTACCTTATTCCTGTGCTGAGATACAGGCTGCTCCAACCTGCTGTAAAATGCTTGATTTCGAGAGTGAGCGAAACTAATGAAAACATTGTTGGGGTAAAACCTAAAGGGAAAGACCTAGCACCAAATCCAATTTGCCATCTGATCTAACTTCTGGAGGCAGTCAAAATGATCCTTAGAATTCTTCCCTACCTTATTCCTGTGCTGAGATACAGGCTGCTCCAACCTGCTGTAAAATGCTTGATTTCGAGAGTGAGCGAAACTAATGAAAACATTGTTGGGGTAAAACCTAAAGGGAAAGACCTAGCACCAAATCCAATTTGCCATCTGATCTAACTTCTGGAGGCAGTCAAAATGATCCTTAGAATTCTTCCCTACCTTATTCCTGTGCTGAGATACAGGCTGCTCCAACCTGCTGTAAAATGCTTGATTTCGAGAGTGAGCGAAACTAATGAAAACATTGTTGGGGTAAAACCTAAAGGGAAAGACGTAGCACCAAATCCAATTTGCCATCTGATCTAACTTCTGGAGGCAGTCAAAATGATCCTTAGAATTCTTCCCTACCTTATTCCTGTGCTGAGATACAGGCTGCTCCAACCTGCTGTAAAATGCTTGATTTCGAGAGTGAGCGAAACTAATGAAAACATTGTTGGGGTAAAACCTAAAGGGAAAGACGTAGCACCAAATCCAATTTGCCATCTGATCTAACTTCTGGAGGCAGTCAAAATGATCCTTAGAATTCTTCCCTACCTTATTCCTGTGCTGAGATACAGGCTGCTCCAACCTGCTGTAAAATGCTTGATTTCGAGAGTGAGCGAAACTAATGAAAACATTGTTGGGGTAAAACCTAAAGGGAAAGACCTAGCACCAAATCCAATTTGCCATCTGATCTAACTTCTGGAGGCAGTCAAAATGATCCTTAGAATTCTTCCCTACCTTATTCCTGTGCTGAGATACAGGCTGCTCCAACCTGCTGTAAAATGCTTGATTTCGAGAGTGAGCGAAACTAATGAAAACATTGTTGGGGTAAAACCTAAAGGGAAAGACCTAGCACCAAATCCAATTTGCCATCTGATCTAACTTCTGGAGGCAGTCAAAATGATCCTTAGAATTCTTCCCTACCTTATTCCTGTGCTGAGATACAGGCTGCTCCAACCTGCTGTAAAATGCTTGATTTCGAGAGTGAGCGAAACTAATGAAAACATTGTTGGGGTAAAACCTAAAGGGAAAGACCTAGCACCAAATCCAATTTGCCATCTGATCTAACTTCTGGAGGCAGTCAAAATGAGTATTTGAATTCTTCCCTACCTTATTCCTGTGCTGAGATACAGGCTGCTCCAACCTGCTGTAAAATGCTTGATTTCGAGAGTGAGCGAAACTAATGAAAACATTGTTGGGGTAAAACCTAAAGGGAAAGGCCTAGCACCAAATTGCACTGGCCATCTGATCTAACTTCTGGAGGCAGTCAAAATGATCCTTAGAATTCTTCCCTACCTTATTCCTGTGCTGAGATACAGGCTGCTCCAACCTGCTGTAAAATGCTTGATTTCGAGAGTGAGCGAAACTAATGAAAACATTGTTGGGGTAAAACCTAAAGGGAAAGACCTAGCACCAAATCCAATTTGCCATCTGATCTAACTTCTGGAGGCAGTCAAAATGATCCTTAGAATTCTTCCCTACCTTATTCCTGTGCTGAGATACAGGCTGCTCCAACCTGCTGTAAAATGCTTGATTTCGAGAGTGAGCGAAACTAATGAAAACATTGTTGGGGTAAAACCTAAAGGGAAAGGCCTAGCACCAAATTGCATTGGCCATCTGATCTAACTTCTGGAGGCAGTCAAAATGATCCTTAGAATTCTTCCCTACCTTATTCCTGTGCTGAGATACAGGCTGCTCCAACCTGCTGTAAAATGCTTGATTTCGAGAGTGAGCGAAACTAATGAAAACATTGTTGGGGTAAAACCTAAAGGGAAAGACCTAGCACCAAATCCAATTTGCCATCTGATCTAACTTCTGGAGGCAGTCAAAATGATCCTTAGAATTCTTCCCTACCTTATTCCTGTGCTGAGATACAGGCTGCTCCAACCTGCTGTAAAATGCTTGATTTCGAGAGTGAGCGAAACTAATGAAAACATTGTTGGGGTAAAACCTAAAGGGAAAGACGTAGCACCAAATCCAATTTGCCATCTGATCTAACTTCTGGAGGCAGTCAAAATGATCCTTAGAATTCTTCCCTACCTTATTCCTGTGCTGAGATACAGGCTGCTCCAACCTGCTGTAAAATGCTTGATTTCGAGAGTGAGCGAAACTAATGAAAACATTGTTGGGGTAAAACCTAAAGGGAAAGGTCTAGCACCAAATACAATTTGCCATCTGATCTAACTTCTGGAGGCAGTCAAAATGATCCTTAGAATTCTTCCCTACCTTATTCCTGTGCTGAGATACAGGCTGCTCCAACCTGCTGTAAAATGCTTGATTTCGAGAGTGAGCGAAACTAATGAAAACATTGTTGGGGTAAAACCTAAAGGGAAAGACCTAGCACCAAATCCAATTTGCCATCTGATCTAACTTCTGGAGGCAGTCAAAATGATCCTTAGAATTCTTCCCTACCTTATTCCTGTGCTGAGATACAGGCTGCTCCAACCTGCTGTAAAATGCTTGATTTCGAGAGTGAGCGAAACTAATGAAAACATTGTTGGGGTAAAACCTAAAGGGAAAGACCTAGCACCAAATCCAATTTGCCATCTGATCTAACTTCTGGAGGCAGTCAAAATGATCCTTAGAATTCTTCCCTACCTTATTCCTGTGCTGAGATACAGGCTGCTCCAACCTGCTGTAAAATGCTTGATTTCGAGAGTGAGCGAAACTAATGAAAACATTGTTGGGGTAAAACCTAAAGGGAAAGACCTAGCACCAAATCCAATTTGCCATCTGATCCAACTTCTGGAGGCAGTCAAAATGATCCTTAGAATTCTTCCCTACCTTATTCCTGTGCTGAGATACAGGCTGCTCCAACCTGCTGTAAAATGCTTGATTTCGAGAGTGAGCGAAACTAATGAAAACATTGTTGGGGTAAAACCTAAAGGGAAAGACCTAGCACCAAATCCAATTTGCCATCTGATCCAACTTCTGGAGGCAGTCAAAATGATCCTTAGAATTCTTCCCTACCTTATTCCTGTGCTGAGATACAGGCTGCTCCAACCTGCTGTAAAATGCTTGATTTCGAGAGTGAGCGAAACTAATGAAAACATTGTTGGGGTAAAACCTAAAGGGAAAGACCTAGCACCAAATCCAATTTGCCATCTGATCTAACTTCTGGAGGCAGTCAAAATGATCCTTAGAATTCTTCCCTACCTTATTCCTGTGCTGAGATACAGGCTGCTCCAACCTGCTGTAAAATGCTTGATTTCGAGAGTGAGCGAAACTAATGAAAACATTGTTGGGGTAAAACCTAAAGGGAAAGACCTAGCACCAAATCCAATTTGCCATCTGATCTAACTTCTGGAGGCAGTCAAAATGATCCTTAGAATTCTTCCCTACCTTATTCCTGTGCTGAGATACAGGCTGCTCCAACCTGCTGTAAAATGCTTGATTTCGAGAGTGAGCGAAACTAATGAAAACATTGTTGGGGTAAAACCTAAAGGGAAAGACCTAGCACCAAATCCAATTTGCCATCTGATCTAACTTCTGGAGGCAGTCAAAATGATCCTTAGAATTCTTCCCTACCTTATTCCTGTGCTGAGATACAGGCTGCTCCAACCTGCTGTAAAATGCTTGATTTCGAGAGTGAGCGAAACTAATGAAAACATTGTTGGGGTAAAACCTAAAGGGAAAGACCTAGCACCAAATCCAATTTGCCATCTGATCCAACTTCTGGAGGCAGTCAAAATGATCCTTAGAATTCTTCCCTACCTTATTCCTGTGCTGAGATACAGGCTGCTCCAACCTGCTGTAAAATGCTTGATTTCGAGAGTGAGCGAAACTAATGAAAACATTGTTGGGGTAAAACCTAAAGGGAAAGACCTAGCACCAAATCCAATTTGCCATCTGATCCAACTTCTGGAGGCAGTCAAAATGATCCTTAGAATTCTTCCCTACCTTATTCCTGTGCTGAGATACAGGCTGCTCCAACCTGCTGTAAAATGCTTGATTTCGAGAGTGAGCGAAACTAATGAAAACATTGTTGGGGTAAAACCTAAAGGGAAAGACCTAGCACCAAATCCAATTTGCCATCTGATCTAACTTCTGGAGGCAGTCAAAATGATCCTTAGAATTCTTCCCTACCTTATTCCTGTGCTGAGATACAGGCTGCTCCAACCTGCTGTAAAATGCTTGATTTCGAGAGTGAGCGAAACTAATGAAAACATTGTTGGGGTAAAACCTAAAGGGAAAGACCTAGCACCAAATCCAATTTGCCATCTGATCTAACTTCTGGAGGCAGTCAAAATGATCCTTAGAATTCTTCCCTACCTTATTCCTGTGCTGAGATACAGGCTGCTCCAACCTGCTGTAAAATGCTTGATTTCGAGAGTGAGCGAAACTAATGAAAACATTGTTGGGGTAAAACCTAAAGGGAAAGACCTAGCACCAAATCCAATTTGCCATCTGATCTAACTTCTGGAGGCAGTCAAAATGATCCTTAGAATTCTTCCCTACCTTATTCCTGTGCTGAGATACAGGCTGCTCCAACCTGCTGTAAAATGCTTGATTTCGAGAGTGAGCGAAACTAATGAAAACATTGTTGGGGTAAAACCTAAAGGGAAAGACGTAGCACCAAATCCAATTTGCCATCTGATCTAACTTCTGGAGGCAGTCAAAATGATCCTTAGAATTCTTCCCTACCTTATTCCTGTGCTGAGATACAGGCTGCTCCAACCTGCTGTAAAATGCTTGATTTCGAGAGTGAGCGAAACTAATGAAAACATTGTTGGGGTAAAACCTAAAGGGAAAGACCTAGCACCAAATCCAATTTGCCATCTGATCTAACTTCTGGAGGCAGTCAAAATGATCCTTAGAATTCTTCCCTACCTTATTCCTGTGCTGAGATACAGGCTGCTCCAACCTGCTGTAAAATGCTTGATTTCGAGAGTGAGCGAAACTAATGAAAACATTGTTGGGGTAAAACCTAAAGGGAAAGACCTAGCACCAAATCCAATTTGCCATCTGATCTAACTTCTGGAGGCAGTCAAAATGATCCTTAGAATTCTTCCCTACCTTATTCCTGTGCTGAGATACAGGCTGCTCCAACCTGCTGTAAAATGCTTGATTTCGAGAGTGAGCGAAACTAATGAAAACATTGTTGGGGTAAAACCTAAAGGGAAAGACCTAGCACCAAATCCAATTTGCCATCTGATCTAACTTCTGGAGGCAGTCAAAATGATCCTTAGAATTCTTCCCTACCTTATTCCTGTGCTGAGATACAGGCTGCTCCAACCTGCTGTAAAATGCTTGATTTCGAGAGTGAGCGAAACTAATGAAAACATTGTTGGGGTAAAACCTAAAGGGAAAGACCTAGCACCAAATCCAATTTGCCATCTGATCTAACTTCTGGAGGCAGTCAAAATGAGTATTTGAATTCTTCCCTACCTTATTCCTGTGCTGAGATACAGGCTGCTCCAACCTGCTGTAAAATGCTTGATTTCGAGAGTGAGCGAAACTAATGAAAACATTGTTGGGGTAAAACCTAAAGGGAAAGGCCTAGCACCAAATTGCACTGGCCATCTGATCTAACTTCTGGAGGCAGTCAAAATGATCCTTAGAATTCTTCCCTACCTTATTCCTGTGCTGAGATACAGGCTGCTCCAACCTGCTGTAAAATGCTTGATTTCGAGAGTGAGCGAAACTAATGAAAACATTGTTGGGGTAAAACCTAAAGGGAAAGACCTAGCACCAAATACAATTTGCCATCTGATCTAACTTCTGGAGGCAGTCAAAATGATCCTTAGAATTCTTCCCTACCTTATTCCTGTGCTGAGATACAGGCTGCTCCAACCTGCTGTAAAATGCTTGATTTCGAGAGTGAGCGAAACTAATGAAAACATTGTTGGGGTAAAACCTAAAGGGAAAGGCCTAGCACCAAATTGCATAGGCCATCTGATCTAACTTCTGGAGGCAGTCAAAATGATCCTTAGAATTCTTCCCTACCTTATTCCTGTGCTGAGATACAGGCTGCTCCAACCTGCTGTAAAATGCTTGATTTCGAGAGTGAGCGAAACTAATGAAAACATTGTTGGGGTAAAACCTAAAGGAAAAGACCTAGCACCAAATCCAATTTGCCATCTGATCTAACTTCTGGAGGCAGTCAAAATGATCCTTAGAATTCTTCCCTACCTTATTCCTGTGCTGAGATACAGGGTGCTCCAACCTGCTGTAAAATGCTTGATTTCGAGAGTGAGCGAAACTAATGAAAACATTGTTGGGGTAAAACCTAAAGGGAAAGACCTAGCACCAAATCCAATTTGCCATCTGATCTAACTTCTGGAGGCAGTCAAAATGATCCTTAGAATTCTTCCCCACCTTATTCCTGTGCTGAGATACAGGCTGCTCCAACCTGCTGTAAAATGCTTGATTTCGAGAGTGAGCGAAACTAATGAAAACATTGTTGGGGTAAAACCTAAAGGGAAAGACCTAGCACCAAATACAATTTGCCATCTGATCTAACTTCTGGAGGCAGTCAAAATGATCCTTAGAATTCTTCCCTACCTTATTCCTGTGCTGAGATACAGGCTGCTCCAACCTGCTGTAAAATGCTTGATTTCGAGAGTGAGCGAAACTAATGAAAACATTGTTGGGGTAAAACCTAAAGGGAAAGACCTAGCACCAAATCCAATTTGCCATCTGATCTAACTTCTGGAGGCAGTCAAAATGATCCTTAGAATTCTTCCCTACCTTATTCCTGTGCTGAGATACAGGCTGCTCCAACCTGCTGTAAAATGCTTGATTTCGAGAGTGAGCGAAACTAATGAAAACATTGTTGGGGTAAAACCTAAAGGGAAAGACCTAGCACCAAATCCAATTTGCCATCTGATCTAACTTCTGGAGGCAGTCAAAATGATCCTTAGAATTCTTCCCTACCTTATTCCTGTGCTGAGATACAGGCTGCTCCAACCTGCTGTAAAATGCTTGATTTCGAGAGTGAGCGAAACTAATGAAAACATTGTTGGGGTAAAACCTAAAGGGAAAGACCTAGCACCAAATCCAATTTGCCATCTGATCTAACTTCTGGAGGCAGTCAAAATGATCCTTAGAATTCTTCCCTACCTTATTCCTGTGCTGAGATACAGGCTGCTCCAACCTGCTGTAAAATGCTTGATTTCGAGAGTGAGCGAAACTAATGAAAACATTGTTGGGGTAAAACCTAAAGGGAAAGCCCTAGCACCAAATCCAATTTGCCATCTGATCTAACTTCTGGAGGCAGTCAAAATGATCCTTAGAATTCTTCCCTACCTTATTCCTGTGCTGAGATACAGGCTGCTCCAACCTGCTGTAAAATGCTTGATTTCGAGAGTGAGCGAAACTAATGAAAACATTGTTGGGGTAAAACCTAAAGGGAAAGACCTAGCACCAAATCCAATTTGCCATCTGATCTAACTTCTGGAGGCAGTCAAAATGATCCTTAGAATTCTTCCCTACCTTATTCCTGTGCTGAGATACAGGCTGCTCCAACCTGCTGTAAAATGCTTGATTTCGAGAGTGAGCGAAACTAATGAAAACATTGTTGGGGTAAAACCTAAAGGGAAAGGCCTAGCACCAAATTGCACTGGCCATCTGATCTAACTTCTGGAGGCAGTCAAAATGATCCTTAGAATTCTTCCCTACCTTATTCCTGTGCTGAGATACAGGCTGCTCCAACCTGCTGTAAAATGCTTGATTTCGAGAGTGAGCGAAACTAATGAAAACATTGTTGGGGTAAAACCTAAAGGGAAAGACCTAGCACCAAATACAATTTGCCATCTGATCTAACTTCTGGAGGCAGTCAAAATGATCCTTAGAATTCTTCCCTACCTTATTCCTGTGCTGAGATACAGGCTGCTCCAACCTGCTGTAAAATGCTTGATTTCGAGAGTGAGCGAAACTAATGAAAACATTGTTGGGGTAAAACCTAAAGGGAAAGGCCTAGCACCAAATTGCATTGGCCATCTGATCTAACTTCTGGAGGCAGTCAAAATGATCCTTAGAATTCTTCCCTACCTTATTCCTGTGCTGAGATACAGGCTGCTCCAACCTGCTGTAAAATGCTTGATTTCGAGAGTGAGCGAAACTAATGAAAACATTGTTGGGGTAAAACCTAAAGGGAAAGACCTAGCACCAAATCCAATTTGCCATCTGATCTAACTTCTGGAGGCAGTCAAAATGATCCTTAGAATTCTTCCCTACCTTATTCCTGTGCTGAGATACAGGCTACTCCAACCTGCTGTAAAATGCTTGATTTCGAGAGTGAGCGAAACTAATGAAAACATTGTTGGGGTAAAACCTAAAGGGAAAGACCTAGCACCAAATCCAATTTGCCATCTGATCTAACTTCTGGAGGCAGTCAAAATGATCCTTAGAATTCTTCCCTACCTTATTCCTGTGCTGAGATACAGGCTGCTCCAACCTGCTGTAAAATGCTTGATTTCGAGAGTGAGCGAAACTAATGAAAACATTGTTGGGGTAAAACCTAAAGGGAAAGACCTAGCACCAAATCCAATTTGCCATCTGATCTAACTTCTGGAGGCAGTCAAAATGAGTATTTGAATTCTTCCCTACCTTATTCCTGTGCTGAGATACAGGCTGCTCCAACCTGCTGTAAAATGCTTGATTTCGAGAGTGAGCGAAACTAATGAAAACATTGTTGGGGTAAAACCTAAAGGGAAAGGCCTAGCACCAAATTGCATTGGCCATCTGATCTAACTTCTGGAGGCAGTCAAAATGATCCTTAGAATTCTTCCCTACCTTATTCCTGTGCTGAGATACAGGCTGCTCCAACCTGCTGTAAAATGCTTGATTTCGAGAGTGAGCAAAACTAATGAAAACATTGTTGGGGTAAAACCTAAAGGGAAAGACCTAGCACCAAATCCAATTTGCCATCTGATCTAACTTCTGGAGGCAGTCAAAATGATCCTTAGAATTCTTCCCTACCTTATTCCTGTGCTGAGATACAGGCTGCTCCAACCTGCTGTAAAATGCTTGATTTCGAGAGTGAGCGAAACTAATGAAAACATTGTTGGGGTAAAACCTAAAGGGAAAGACCTAGCACCAAATACAATTTGCCATCTGATCTAACTTCTGGAGGCAGTCAAAATGATCCTTAGAATTCTTCCCTACCTTATTCCTGTGCTGAGATACAGGCTGCTCCAACCTGCTGTAAAATGCTTGATATCGAGAGTGAGCGAAACTAATGGAAACATTGTTGGGGTAAAACCTAAAGGGAAAGACCTAGCACCAAATCCAATTTGCCATCTGATCTAACTTCTGGAGGCAGTCAAAATGAGTATTTGAATTCTTCCCTACCTTATTCCTGTGCTGAGATACAGGCTGCTCCAACCTGCTGTAAAATGCTTGATTTCGAGAGTGAGCGAAACTAATGAAAACATTGTTGGGGTAAAACCTAAAGGGAAAGGCCTAGCACCAAATTGCACTGGCCATCTGATCTAACTTCTGGAGGCAGTCAAAATGATCCTTAGAATTCTTCCCTACCTTATTCCTGTGCTGAGATACAGGCTGCTCCAACCTGCTGTAAAATGCTTGATTTCGAGAGTGAGCGAAACTAATGAAAACATTGTTGGGGTAAAACCTAAAGGGAAAGACCTAGCACCAAATCCAATTTGCCATCTGATCTAACTTCTGGAGGCAGTCAAAATGATCCTTAGAATTCTTCCCTACCTTATTCCTGTGCTGAGATACAGGCTGCTCCAACCTGCTGTAAAATGCTTGATTTCGAGAGTGAGCGAAACTAATGAAAACATTGTTGGGGTAAAACCTAAAGGGAAAGGCCTAGCACCAAATTGCATTGGCCATCTGATCTAACTTCTGGAGGCAGTCAAAATGATCCTTAGAATTCTTCCCTACCTTATTCCTGTGCTGAGATACAGGCTGCTCCAACCTGCTGTAAAATGCTTGATTTCGAGAGTGAGCGAAACTAATGAAAACATTGTTGGGGTAAAACCTAAAGGGAAAGACCTAGCACCAAATCCAATTTGCCATCTGATCTAACTTCTGGAGGCAGTCAAAATGATCCTTAGAATTCTTCCCTACCTTATTCCTGTGCTGAGATACAGGCTGCTCCAACCTGCTGTAAAATGCTTGATTTCGAGAGTGAGCAAAACTAATGAAAACATTGTTGGGGTAAAACCTAAAGGGAAAGACGTAGCACCAAATCCAATTTGCCATCTGATCTAACTTCTGGAGGCAGTCAAAATGATCCTTAGAATTCTTCCCTACCTTATTCCTGTGCTGAGATACAGGCTGCTCCAACCTGCTGTAAAATGCTTGATTTCGAGAGTGAGCGAAACTAATGAAAACATTGTTGGGGTAAAACCTAAAGGGAAAGACCTAGCACCAAATCCAATTTGCCATCTGATCTAACTTCTGGAGGCAGTCAAAATGATCCTTAGAATTCTTCCCTACCTTATTCCTGTGCTGAGATACAGGCTGCTCCAACCTGCTGTAAAATGCTTGATTTCGAGAGTGAGCGAAACTAATGAAAACATTGTTGGGGTAAAACCTAAAGGGAAAGACCTAGCACCAAATCCAATTTGCCATCTGATCTAACTTCTGGAGGCAGTCAAAATGATCCTTAGAATTCTTCCCTACCTTATTCCTGTGCTGAGATACAGGCTGCTCCAACCTGCTGTAAAATGCTTGATTTCGAGAGTGAGCAAAACTAATGAAAACATTGTTGGGGTAAAACCTAAAGGGAAAGACCTAGCACCAAATCCAATTTGCCATCTGATCTAACTTCTGGAGGCAGTCAAAATGAGTATTTGAATTCTTCCCTACCTTATTCCTGTGCTGAGATACAGGCTGCTCCAACCTGCTGTAAAATGCTTGATTTCGAGAGTGAGCGAAACTAATGAAAACATTGTTGGGGTAAAACCTAAAGGGAAAGGCCTAGCACCAAATTGCATTGGCCATCTGATCTAACTTCTGGAGGCAGTCAAAATGATCCTTAGAATTCTTCCCTACCTTATTCCTGTGCTGAGATACAGGCTGCTCCAACCTGCTGTAAAATGCTTGATTTCGAGAGTGAGCGAAACTAATGAAAACATTGTTGGGGTAAAACCTAAATGGAAAGACCTAGCACCAAATACAATTTGCCATCTGATCTAACTTCTGGAGGCAGTCAAAATGAGTATTTGAATTCTTCCCTACCTTATTCCTGTGCTGAGATACAGGCTGCTCCAACCTGCTGTAAAATGCTTGATTTCGAGAGTGAGCGAAACTAATGAAAACATTGTTGGGGTAAAACCTAAAGGGAAAGACCTAGCACCAAATCCAATTTGCCATCTGATCTAACTTCTGGAGGCAGTCAAAATGAGTATTTGAATTCTTCCCTACCTTATTCCTGTGCTGAGATACAGGCTGCTCCAACCTGCTGTAAAATGCTTGATTTCGAGAGTGAGCGAAACTAATGAAAACATTGTTGGGGTAAAACCTAAAGGGAAAGACCTAGCACCAAATCCAATTTGCCATCTGATCTAACTTCTGGAGGCAGTCAAAATGATCCTTAGAATTCTTCCCCACCTTATTCCTGTGCTGAGATACAGGCTGCTCCAACCTGCTGTAAAATGCTTGATTTCGAGAGTGAGCGAAACTAATGAAAACATTGTTGGGGTAAAACCTAAAGGGAAAGACCTAGCACCAAATCCAATTTGCCATCTGATCTAACTTCTGGAGGCAGTCAACATGATCCTTAGAATTCTTCCCTACCTTATTCCTGTGCTGAGATACAGGCTGCTCCAACCTGCTGTAAAATGCTTGATTTCGAGAGTGAGCGAAACTAATGAAAACATTGTTGGGGTAAAACCTAAAGGGAAAGACCTAGCACCAAATCCAATTTGCCATCTGATCTAACTTCTGGAGGCAGTCAAAATGATCCTTAGAATTCTTCCCTACCTTATTCCTGTGCTGAGATACAGGCTGCTCCAACCTGCTGTAAAATGCTTGATTTCGAGAGTGAGCGAAACTAATGAAAACATTGTTGGGGTAAAACCTAAAGGGAAAGACCTAGCACCAAATCCAATTTGCCATCTGATCTAACTTCTGGAGGCAGTCAAAATGATCCTTAGAATTCTTCCCTACTTTATTCCTGTGCTGAGATACAGGCTGCTCCAACCTGCTGTAAAATGCTTGATTTCGAGAGTGAGCGAAACTAATGAAAACATTGTTGGGGTAAAACCTAAAGGGAAAGACCTAGCACCAAATCCAATTTGCCATCTGATCTAACTTCTGGAGGCAGTCAAAATGAGCATTTGAATTCTTCCCTACCTTATTCCTGTGCTGAGATACAGGCTGCTCCAACCTGCTGTAAAATGCTTGATTTCGAGAGTGAGCAAAACTAATGAAAACATTGTTGGGGTAAAACCTAAATGGAAAGACCTGGCACCAAATCCAATTTGCCATCTGATCTAACTTCTGGAGGCAGTCAAAATGAGTATTTGAATTCTTCCCTACCTTATTCCTGTGCTGAGATACAGGCTGCTCCAACCTGCTGTAAAATGCTTGATTTCGAGAGTGAGCGAAACTAATGAAAACATTGTTGGGGTAAAACCTAAAGGGAAAGGCCTAGCACCAAATTGCACTGGCCATCTGATCTAACTTCTGGAGGCAGTCAAAATGATCCTTAGAATTCTTCCCTACCTTATTCCTGTGCTGAGATACAGGCTGCTCCAACCTGCTGTAAAATGCTTGATTTCGAGAGTGAGCGAAACTAATGAAAACATTGTTGGGGTAAAACCTAAAGGGAAAGACCTAGCACCAAATACAATTTGCCATCTGATCTAACTTCTGGAGGCAGTCAAAATGATCCTTAGAATTCTTCCCTACCTTATTCCTGTGCTGAGATACAGGCTGCTCCAACCTGCTGTAAAATGCTTGATTTCGAGAGTGAGCGAAACTAATGAAAACATTGTTGGGGTAAAACGTAAAGGGAAAGACCTAGCACCAAATCCAATTTGCCATCTGATCTAACTTCTGGAGGCAGTCAAAATGATCCTTAGAATTCTTCCCTACCTTATTCCTGTGCTGAGATACAGGCTGCTCCAACCTGCTGTAAAATGCTTGATTTCGAGAGTGAGCGAAACTAATGAAAACATTGTTGGGGTAAAACCTAAAGGGAAAGACCTAGCACCAAATACAATTTGCCATCTGATCTAACTTCTGGAGGCAGTCAAAATGATCCTTAGAATTCTTCCCTACCTTATTCCTGTGCTGAGATACAGGCTGCTCCAACCTGCTGTAAAATGCTTGATTTCGAGAGTGAGCGAAACTAATGAAAACATTGTTGGGGTAAAACCTAAAGGGAAAGGCCTAGCACCAAATTGCATTGGCCATCTGATCTAACTTCTGGAGGCAGTCAAAATGATCCTTAGAATTCTTCCCTACCTTATTCCTGTGCTGTGATACAGGCTGCTCCAACCTGCTGTAAAATGCTTGATTTCGAGAGTGAGCGAAACTAATGAAAACATTGTTGGGGTAAAACCTAAAGGGAAATGCCTAGCACCAAATACAATTTGCCATCTGATCTAACTTCTGGAGGCAGTCAAAATGAGTATTTGAATTCTTCCCTACCTTATTCCTGTGCTGAGATACAGGCTGCTCCAACCTGCTGTAAAATGCTTGATTTCGAGAGTGAGCGAAACTAATGAAAACATTGTTGGGGTAAAACCTAAAGGGAAAGACCTAGCACCAAATCCAATTTGCCATCTGATCTAACTTCTGCAGGCAGTCAAAATGATCCTTAGAATTCTTCCCTACCTTATTCCTGTGCTGAGATACAGGCTGCTCCAACCTGCTGTAAAATGCTTGATTTCGAGAGTGAGCGAAACTAATGAAAACATTGTTGGGGTAAAACCTAAAGGGAAAGACCTAGCACCAAATACAATTTGCCATCTGATCTAACTTCTGGAGGCAGTCAAAATGATCCTTAGAATTCTTCCCTACCTTATTCCTGTGCTGAGATACAGGCTGCTCCAACCTGCTGTAAAATGCTTGATTTCGAGAGTGAGCGAAACTAATGAAAACATTGTTGGGGTAAAACCTAAAGGGAAAGGCCTAGCACCAAATTGCATTGGCCATCTGATCTAACTTCTGGAGGCAGTCAAAATGATCCTTAGAATTCTTCCCTACCTTATTCCTGTGCTGAGATACAGGCTGCTCCAACCTGCTGTAAAATGCTTGATTTCGAGAGTGATCGAAACTAATGAAAACATTGTTGGGGTAAAACCTAAAGGGAAATACCTAGCACCAAATACAATTTGCCATCTGATCTAACTTCTGGAGGCAGTCAAAATGAGTATTTGAATTCTTCCCTACCTTATTCCTGTGCTGAGATACAGGCTGCTCCAACCTGCTGTAAAATGCTTGATTTCGAGAGTGAGCGAAACTAATGAAAACATTGTTGGGGTAAAACCTAAAGGGAAATGCCTAGCACCAAATACAATTTGCCATCTGATCTAACTTCTGGAGGCAGTCAAAATGAGTATTTGAATTCTTCCCTACCTTATTCCTGTGCTGAGATACAGGCTGCTCCAACCTGCTGTAAAATGCTTGATTTCGAGAGTGAGCGAAACTAATGAAAACATTGTTGGGGTAAAACCTAAAGGGAAAGGCCTAGCACCAAATTGCATTGGCCATCTGATCTAACTTCTGGAGGCAGTCAAAATGAGTATTTGAATTCTTCCCTACCTTATTCCTGTGCTGAGATACAGGCTGCTCCAACCTGCTGTAAAATGCTTGATTTCGAGAGTGAGCGAAACTAATGAAAATATTGTTGGGGTAAAACCTAAAGGGAAAGACCTAGCACCAAATACAATTTGCCATCTGATCTAACTTCTGGAGGCAGTCAAAATGAGTATTTGAATTCTTCCCTACCTTATTCCTGTGCTGAGATACAGGCTGCTCCAACCTGCTGTAAAATGCTTGATTTCGAGAGTGAGCGAAACTAATGAAAACATTGTTGGGGTAAAACCTAAAGGGAAAGGCCTAGCACCAAATTGCATTGGCCATCTGATCTAACTTCTGGAGGCAGTCAAAATGATCCTTAGAATTCTTCCCTACCTTATTCCTGTGCTGTGATACAGGCTGCTCCAACCTGCTGTAAAATGCTTGATTTCGAGAGGTGAGCGAAACTAATGAAAACATTGTTGGGGTAAAACCTAAAGGGAAAGGCCTAACACCAAATCCAATTTGCCATCTGATCTAACTTCTGGAGGCAGTCAAAATGATCCTTAGAATTCTTCCCTACCTTATTCCTGTGCTGAGATACAGGCTGCTCCCAACCTGCTGTAAAATGCTTGATTTCGAGAGTGAGCGAAACTAATGAAAACATTGTTGGGGTAAAACCTAAAGGGAAAGACCTAGCACCAAATACAATTTGCCATCTGATCTAACTTCTGGAGGCAGTCAAAATGATCCTTAGAATTCTTCCCTACCTTATTCCTGTGCTGAGATACAGGCTGCTCCAACCTGCTGTAAAATGCTTGATTTCGAGAGTGAAGCGAAACTAATGAAAACATTGTTGGGGTAAAACCTAAAGGGAAAGACCTAGCACCAAATACAATTTGCCATCTGATCTAACTTCTGGAGGCAGTCAAAATGAGTATTTGAATTCTTCCCTACCTTATTCCTGTGCTGAGATACAGGCTGCTCCAACCTGCTGTAAAATGCTTGATTTCGAGAGTGAGCGAAACTAATGAAAACATTGTTGGGGTAAAACCTAAAGGGAAAGGTCTAGCACCAAATCCAATTTGCCATCTGATCTAACTTCTGGAGGCAGTCAAAATGAGTATTTGAATTCTTCCCTACCTTATTCCTGTGCTGAGATACAGGCTGCTCCAACCTGCTGTAAAATGCTTGATTTCGAGAGTGATCGAAACTAATGAAAACATTGTTGGGGTAAAACCTAAAGGGAAAGACCTAGCACCAAATACAATTTGCCATCTGATCTAACTTCTGGAGGCAGTCAAAATGATCCTTAGAATTCTTCCCTACCTTATTCCTGTGCTGAGATACAGGCTGCTCCAACCTGCTGTAAAAATGCTTGATTTCGAGAGTGAGCGAAACTAATGAAAACATTGTTGGGGTAAAACCTAAAGGGAAAGACCTAGCACCAAATCCAATTTGCCATCTGATCTAACTTCTGGAGGCAGTCAAAATGATCCTTAGAATCTTCCCTACCTTATTCCTGTGCTGAGATACAGGCTGATCCAACCTGCTGTAAAATGCTTGATTTCGAGAGTGAGCGAAACCTAATGAAAACATTGTTGGGGTAAAACCTAAAGGGAAAGACCTAGCACCAAATCCAATTTGCCATCTGATCTAACTTCTGGAGGCAGTCAAAATGATCCTTAGAATTCTTCCCTACCTTATTCCTGTGCTGAGATACAGGCTGCTCCAACCTGCTGTAAAATGCTTGATTTCGAGAGTGAGCGAAACTAATGAAAACATTGTTGGGGTAAAACCTAAAGGGAAAGACCTAGCACCAAATCAATTTGCCATCTGATCTAACTTCTGGAGGCAGTCAAAATGATCCTTAGAATTCTTCCCTACCTTATTCCTGTGCTGAGATACAGGCTGCTCCAACCTGCTGTAAAATGCTTGATTTCGAGAGTGAGCGAAACTAATGAAAACATTGTTGGGGTAAAACCTAAAGGGAAAGACCTAGCACCAAATACAATTTGCCATCTGATCTAACTTCTGGAGGCAGTCAAAATGATCCTTAGAATTCTTCCCTACCTTATTCCTGTGCTGAGATACAGGCTGCTCCAACCTGCTGTAAAATGCTTGATTTCGAGAGTGAGCGAAACTAATGAAAACATTGTTGGGGTAAAAACCTAAAGGGAAAGACCTAGCACCAAATCCAATTTGCCATCTGATCTAACTTCTGGAGGCAGTCAAAATGAGTATTTGAATTCTTCCCTACCTTATTCCTGTGCTGAGATACAGGCTGCTCCAACCTGCTGTAAAATGCTTGATTTCGAGAGTGAGCGAAACTAATGAAAACATTGTTGGGGGTAAAACCTAAAGGGAAAGGCCTAGCACCAAATACAATTTGCCATCTGATCTAACTTCTGGAGGCAGTCAAAATGAGTATTTGAATTCTTCCCTACCTTATTCCTGTGCTGAGATACAGGCTGCTCCAACCTGCTGTAAAATGCTTGATTTCGAGAGTGAGCGAAACTAATGAAAACATTGTTGGGGTAAAAACCTAAAGGGAAAGGCCTAGCACCAAATTGCATTGGCCATCTGATCTAACTTCTGGAGGCAGTCAAAATGAGTATTTGAATTCTTCCCTACCTTATTCCTGTGCTGAGATACAGGCTGCTCCAACCTGCTGTAAAATGCTTGATTTCGAGAGTGAGCGAAACTAATGAAAACATTGTTGGGGTAAAACCTAAAGGGAAAGACCTAGCACCAAATCCAATTTGCCATCTGATCTAACTTCTGGAGGCAGTCAAAATGATCCTTAGAATTCTTCCCTACCTTATTCCTGTGCTGAGATACAGGCTGCTCCAACCTGCTGTAAAATGCTTGATTTCGAGAGTGAGCGAAACTAATGAAAACATTGTTGGGGTAAAACCTAAAGGGAAAGACCTAGCACCAAATCCAATTTGCCATCTGATCTAACTTCTGGAGGCAGTCAAAATGATCCTTAGAATTCTTCCCTACCTTATTCCTGTGCTGAGATACAGGCTGCTCCAACCTGCTGTAAAATGCTTGAATTCGAGAGTGAGCGAAACTAATGGAAACATTGTTGGGGTAAAACCTAAAGGGAAAGGCCTAGCACCAAATCCAATTTGCCATCTGATCTAACTTCTGGAGGCAGTCAAAATGATCCTTAGAATTCTTCCCTACCTTATTCCTGTGCTGAGATACAGGCTGCTCCAACCTGCTGTAAAATGCTTGATTTCGAGAGTGAGCGAAACTAATGAAAACATTGTTGGGGTAAAAACCTAAAGGGAAAGGCCTAGCACCAAATTGCATTGGCCATCTGATCTAACTTCTGGAGGCAGTCAAAATGATCCTTAGAATTCTTCCCTACCTTATTCCTGTGCTGTGATACAGGCTGCTCCAACCTGCTGTAAAATGCTTGATTTCGAGAGTGAGCGAAACTAATGAAAACATTGTTGGGGTAAAACCTAAAGGGAAATGCCTAGCACCAAATACAATTTGCCATCTGATCTAACTTCTGGAGGCAGTCAAAATGAGTATTTGAATTCTTCCCTACCTTATTCCTGTGCTGAGATACAGGCTGCTCCAACCTGCTGTAAAATGCTTGATTTCGAGAGTGAGCGAAACTAATGAAAACATTGTTGGGGTAAAACCTAAAGGGAAAGACGCTAGCACCAAATCCAATTTGCCATCTGATCTAACTTCTGGAGGCAGTCAAAAATGATCCTTAGAATTCTTCCCTACCTTATTCCTGTGCTGAGATACAGGCTGCTCCAACCTGCTGTAAAATGCTTGATTTCGAGAGTGAGCGAAACTAATGAAAACATTGTTGGGGTAAAACCTAAAGGGAAAGACCTAGCACCAAATACAATTTGCCATCTGATCTAACTTCTGGAGGCAGTCAAAATGAGTATTTGAATTCTTCCCTACCTTATTCCTGTGCTGAGATACAGGCTGCTCCAACCTGCTGTACAATGCTTGATTTCGAGAGTGAGCGAAACTAATGAAAACATTGTTGGGGTAAAACCTAAAGGGAAAGGTCTAGCACCAAATCCAATTTGCCATCTGATCTAACTTCTGGAGGCAGTCAAAATGAGTATTTGAATTCTTCCCTACCTTTATTCCTGTGCTGAGATACAGGCTGCTCCAACCTGCTGTAAAATGCTTGATTTCGAGAGTGATCGAAACTAATGAAAACATTGTTGGGGGTAAAACCTAAAGGGAAAGACCTAGCACCAAATACAATTTGCCATCTGATCTAACTTCTGGAGGCAGTCAAAATGATCCTTAGAATTCTTCCCTACCTTATTCCTGTGCTGAGATACAGGCTGCTCCAACCTGCTGTAAAATGCTTGATTTCGAGAGTGAGCGAAACTAATGAAAACATTGTTGGGGTAAAACCTAAAGGGAAAGACCTAGCACCAAATACAATTTGCCATCTGATCTAACTTCTGGAGGCAGTCAAAATGATCCTTAGAATTCTTCCCTACCTTATTCCTGTGCTGAGATACAGGCTGCTCCAACCTGCTGTAAAATGCTTGATTTCGAGAGTGAGCGAAACTAATGAAAACATTGTTGGGGTAAAACCTAAAGGGAAAGACCTAGCACCAAATACAATTTGCCATCTGATCTAACTTCTGGAGGCAGTCAAAATGATCCTTAGAATTCTTCCCTACCTTATTCCTGTGCTGAGATACAGGCTGCTCCAACCTGCTGTAAAATGCTTGATTTCGAGAGTGAGCGAAACTAATGAAAACATTGTTGGGGTAAAACCTAAAGGGAAAGACCTAGCACCAAATCCAATTTGCCATCTGATCTAACTTCTGGAGGCAGTCAAAATGATCCTTAGAATTCTTCCCTACCTTATTCCTGTGCTGAGATACAGGCTGCTCCAACCTGCTGTAAAATGCTTGATTTCGAGAGTGAGCGAAACTAATGAAAACATTGTTGGGGTAAAACCTAAAGGGAAAGACCTAGCACCAAATACAATTTGCCATCTGATCTAACTTCTGGAGGCAGTCAAAATGATCCTTAGAATTCTTCCCTACCTTATTCCTGTGCTGAGATACAGGCTGCTCCAACCTGCTGTAAAATGCTTGATTTCGAGAGTGAGCGAAACTAATGAAAACATTGTTGGGGTAAAACCTAAAGGGAAAGACCTAGCACCAAATCCAATTTGCCATCTGATCTAACTTCTGGAGGCAGTCAAAATGAGTATTTGAATTCTTCCCTACCTTATTCCTGTGCTGAGATACAGGCTGCTCCAACCTGCTGTAAAATGCTTGATTTCGAGAGTGAGCGAAACTAATGAAAACATTGTTGGGGTAAAACCTAAAGGGAAAGGCCTAGCACCAAATTGCATTGGCCATCTGATCTAACTTCTGGAGGCAGTCAAAATGAGTATTTGAATTCTTCCCTACCTTATTCCTGTGCTGAGATACAGGCTGCTCCAACCTGCTGTAAAATGCTTGATTTCGAGAGTGAGCGAAACTAATGAAAACATTGTTGGGGTAAAACGTAAAGGGAAAGACCTAGCACCAAATCCAATTTGCCATCTGATCTAACTTCTGGAGGCAGTCAAAATGATCCTTAGAATTCTTCCCTACCTTATTCCTGTGCTGAGATACAGGCTGCTCCAACCTGCTGTAAAATGCTTGATTTCGAGAGTGAGCGAAACTAATGAAAACATTGTTGGGGTAAAACCTAAAGGGAAAGACCTAGCACCAAATCCAATTTGCCATCTGATCTAACTTCTGGAGGCAGTCAAAATGATCCTTAGAATTCTTCCCTACCTTATTCCTGTGCTGAGATACAGGCTGCTCCAACCTGCTGTAAAATGCTTGATTTCGAGAGTGAGCGAAACTAATGGAAACATTGTTGGGGTAAAACCTAAAGGGAAAGGCCTAGCACCAAATCCAATTTGCCATCTGATCTAACTTCTGGAGGCAGTCAAAATGATCCTTAGAATTCTTCCCTACCTTATTCCTGTGCTGAGATACAGGCTGCTCCAACCTGCTGTAAAATGCTTGATTTCGAGAGTGAGCGAAACTAATTAAAACATTGTTGGGGTAAAACCTAAAGGGAAAGGCCTAGCACCAAATTGCATTGGCCATCTGATCTAACTTCTGGAGGCAGTCAAAATGATCCTTAGAATTCTTCCCTACCTTATTCCTGTGCTGTGATACAGGCTGCTCCAACCTGCTGTAAAATGCTTGATTTCGAGAGTGAGCGAAACTAATGAAAACATTGTTGGGGTAAAACCTAAAGGGAAATGCCTAGCACCAAATACAATTTGCCATCTGATCTAACTTCTGGAGGCAGTCAAAATGATCCTTAGAATTCTTCCCTACCTTATTCCTGTGCTGAGATACAGGCTGCTCCAACCTGCTGTAAAATGCTTGATTTCGAGAGTGAGCGAAACTAATGAAAACATTGTTGGGGTAAAACCTAAAGGGAAAGGCCTAGCACCAAATTGCATTGGCCATCTGATCTAACTTCTGGAGGCAGTCAAAATGAGTATTTGAATTCTTCCCTACCTTATTCCTGTGCTGAGATACAGGCTGCTCCAACCTGCTGTAAAATGCTTGATTTCGAGAGTGAGCGAAACTAATGAAAACATTGTTGGGGTAAAACCTAAAGGGAAAGACCTAGCACCAAATACAATTTGCCATCTGATCTAACTTCTGGAGGCAGTCAAAATGAGTATTTGAATTCTTCCCTACCTTATTCCTGTGCTGAGATACAGGCTGCTCCAACCTGCTGTAAAATGCTTGATTTCGAGAGTGAGCGAAACTAATGAAAACATTGTTGGGGTAAAACCTAAAGGGAAAGGCCTAGCACCAAATTGCATTGGCCATCTGATCTAACTTCTGGAGGCAGTCAAAATGATCCTTAGAATTCTTCCCTACCTTATTCCTGTGCTGTGATACAGGCTGATCCAACCTGCTGTAAAATGCTTGATTTCGAGAGTGAGCGAAACTAATGAAAACATTGTTGGGGTAAAACCTAAAGGGAAATGCCTAACACCAAATACAATTTGCCATCTGATCTAACTTCTGGAGGCAGTCAAAATGAGTATTTGAATTCTTCCCTACCTTATTCCTGTGCTGAGATACAGGCTGCTCCAACCTGCTGTAAAATGCTTGATTTCGAGAGTGAGCGAAACTAATGAAAACATTGTTGGGGTAAAACCTAAAGGGAAAGACCTAGCACCAAATCCAATTTGCCATCTGATCTAACTTCTGGAGGCAGTCAAAATGATCCTTAGAATTCTTCCCTACCTTATTCCTGTGCTGAGATACAGGCTGCTCCAACCTGCTGTAAAATGCTTGATTTCGAGAGTGAGCGAAACTAATGAAAACATTGTTGGGGTAAAACCTAAAGGGAAAGACCTAGCACCAAATACAATTTGCCATCTGATCTAACTTCTGGAGGCAGTCAAAATGAGTATTTGAATTCTTCCCTACCTTATTCCTGTGCTGAGATACAGGCTGCTCCAACCTGCTGTAAAATGCTTGATTTCGAGAGTGAGCGAAACTAATGAAAACATTGTTGGGGTAAAACCTAAAGGGAAAGACCTAGCACCAAATCCAATTTGCCATCTGATCTAACTTCTGGAGGCAGTCAAAATGATCCTTAGAATTCTTCCCTACCTTATTCCTGTGCTGAGATACAGGCTGCTCCAACCTGCTGTAAAATGCTTGATTTCGAGAGTGAGCGAAACTAATGAAAACATTGTTGGGGTAAAACCTAAAGGGAAAGACCTAGCACCAAATCCAATTTGCCATCTGATCTAACTTCTGGAGGCAGTCAAAATGATCCTTAGAATTCTTCCCTACCTTATTCCTGTGCTGAGATACAGGCTGCTCCAACCTGCTGTAAAATGCTTGATTTCGAGAGTGAGCGAAACTAATGAAAACATTGTTGGGGTAAAACCTAAAGGGAAAGACCTAGCACCAAATCCAATTTGCCATCTGATCTAACTTCTGGAGGCAGTCAAAATGAGTATTTGAATTCTTCCCTACCTTATTCCTGTGCTGAGATACAGGCTGCTCCAACCTGCTGTAAAATGCTTGATTTCGAGAGTGAGCGAAACTAATGAAAACATTGTTGGGGTAAAACCTAAAGGGAAAGACCTAGCACCAAATCCAATTTGCCATCTGATCTAACTTCTGGAGGCAGTCAAAATGATCCTTAGAATTCTTCCCTACCTTATTCCTGTGCTGAGATACAGGCTGCTCCAACCTGCTGTAAAATGCTTGATTTCGAGAGTGAGCGAAACTAATGAAAACATTGTTGGGGTAAAACCTAAAGGGAAAGACCTAGCACCAAATACAATTTGCCATCTGATCTAACTTCTGGAGGCAGTCAAAATGATCCTTAGAATTCTTCCCTACCTTATTCCTGTGCTGAGATACAGGCTGCTCCAACCTGCTGTAAAATGCTTGATTTCGAGAGTGAGCGAAACTAATGAAAACATTGTTGGGGTAAAACCTAAAGGGAAAGGCCTAGCACCAAATTGCATTGGCCATCTGATCTAACTTCTGGAGGCAGTCAAAATGATCCTTAGAATTCTTCCCTACCTTATTCCTGTGCTGAGATACAGGCTGCTCCAACCTGCTGTAAAATGCTTGATTTCGAGAGTGAGCGAAACTAATGAAAACATTGTTGGGGTAAAACCTAAAGGGAAATACCTAGCACCAAATACAATTTGCCATCTGATCTAACTTCTGCAGGCAGTCAAAATGAGTATTTGAATTCTCCCCTACCTTATTCCTGTGCTGAGATACAGGCTGCTCCAACCTGCTGTAAAATGCTTGATTTCGAGAGTGAGCGAAACTAATGAAAACATTGTTGGGGTAAAACCTAAAGGGAAATGCCTAGCACCAAATACAATTTGCCATCTGATCTAACTTCTGGAGGCAGTCAAAATGATCCTTAGAATTCTTCCCTACCTTATTCCTGTGCTGAGATACAGGCTGCTCCAACCTGCTGTAAAATGCTTGATTTCGAGAGTGAGCGAAACTAATGAAAACATTGTTGGGGTAAAACCTAAAGGGAAAGGCCTAGCACCAAATTGCATTGGCCATCTGATCTAACTTCTGGAGGCAGTCAAAATGAGTATTTGAATTCTTCCCTACCTTATTCCTGTGCTGAGATACAGGCTGCTCCAACCTGCTGTAAAATGCTTGATTTCGAGAGTGAGCGAAACTAATGAAAACATTGTTGGGGTAAAACCTAAAGGGAAAGACCTAGCACCAAATACAATTTGCCATCTGATCTAACTTCTGGAGGCAGTCAAAATGAGTATTTGAATTCTTCCCTACCTTATTCCTGTGCTGAGATACAGGCTGCTCCAACCTGCTGTAAAATGCTTGATTTCGAGAGTGAGCGAAACTAATGAAAACATTGTTGGGGTAAAACCTAAAGGGAAAGGCCTAGCACCAAATTGCATTGGCCATCTGATCTAACTTCTGGAGGCAGTCAAAATGATCCTTAGAATTCTTCCCTACCTTATTCCTGTGCTGTGATACAGGCTGATCCAACCTGCTGTAAAAATGCTTGATTTCGAGAGTGAGCGAAACTAATGAAAACATTGTTGGGGTAAAACCTAAAGGGAAATGCCTAACACCAAATACAATTTGCCATCTGATCTAACTTCTGGAGGCAGTCAAAATGAGTATTTGAATTCTTCCCTACCTTATTCCTGTGCTGAGATACAGGCTGCTCCAACCTGCTGTAAAATGCTTGATTTCGAGAGTGAGCGAAACTAATGAAAACATTGTTGGGGTAAAACCTAAAGGGAAAGACCTAGCACCAAATCCAATTTGCCATCTGATCTAACTTCTGGAGGCAGTCAAAATGATCCTTAGAATTCTTCCCTACCTTATTCCTGTGCTGAGATACAGGCTGCTCCAACCTGCTGTAAAATGCTTGATTTCGAGAGTGAGCGAAACTAATGAAAACATTGTTGGGGTAAAACCTAAAGGGAAAGACCTAGCACCAAATACAATTTGCCATCTGATCTAACTTCTGGAGGCAGTCAAAATGATCCTTAGAATTCTTCCCTACCTTATTCCTGTGCTGAGATACAGGCTGCTCCAACCTGCTGTAAAAATGCTTGATATCGAGAGTGAGCGAAACTAATGGAAACATTGTTGGGGTAAAACCTAAAGGGAAAGACCTAGCACCAAATACAATTTGCCATCTGATCTAACTTCTGGAGGCAGTCAAAATGATCCTTAGAATTCTTCCCTACCTTATTCCTGTGCTGAGATACAGGCTGCTCCAACCTGCTGTAAAATGCTTGATTTCGAGAGTGAGCGAAACTAATGAAAACATTGTTGGGGTAAAACCTAAAGGGAAAGGCCTAGCACCAAATTGCATTGGCCATCTGATCTAACTTCTGGAGGCAGTCAAAATGATCCTTAGAATTCTTCCCTACCTTATTCCTGTGCTGTGATACAGGCTGCTCCAACCTGCTGTAAAATGCTTGATTTCGAGAGTGATCGAAACTAATGAAAAACATTGTTGGGGGTAAAAGCTAAAGGGAAAGGCCTAGCACCAAATTGCATTGGCCATCTGATCTAACTTCTGGAGGCAGTCAAAATGAGTATTTGAATTCTTCCCTACCTTATTCCTGTGCTGAGATACAGGCTGCTCCAACCTGCTGTAAAATGCTTGATTTCGAGAGTGAGCGAAACTAATGAAAACATTGTTGGGGTAAAACCTAAAGGGAAAGACCTAGCACCAAATCCAATTTGCCATCTGATCTAACTTCTGGAGGCAGTCAAAATGATCCTTAGAATTCTTCCCTACCTTATTCCTGTGCTGAGATACAGGCTGCTCCAACCTGCTGTAAAAATGCTTGATTTCGAGAGTGAGCGAAACTAATGAAAACATTGTTGGGGTAAAACCTAAAGGGAAAGACCTAGCACCAAATCCAATTTGCCATCTGATCTAACTTCTGGAGGCAGTCAAAATGATCCTTAGAATTCTTCCCTACCTTATTCCTGTGCTGAGATACAGGCTGCTCCAACCTGCTGTAAAATGCTTGATTTCGAGAGTGAGCGAAACTAATGAAAACATTGTTGGGGTAAAACCTAAAGGGAAAGGCCTAGCACCAAATTGCATTGGCCATCTGATCTAACTTCTGGAGGCAGTCAAAATGATCCTTAGAATTCTTCCCTACCTTATTCCTGTGCTGAGATACAGGCTGCTCCAACCTGCTGTAAAATGCTTCGAGAGTGAGCGAAACTAATGAAAACATTGTTGGGGTAAAACCTAAAGGGAAAGGCCTAGCACCAAATACAATTTGCCATCTGATCTAACTTCTGCAGGCAGTCAAAATGAGTATTTGAATTCTCCCCTACCTTATTCCTGTGCTGAGATACAGGCTGCTCCAACCTGCTGTAAAATGCTTGATTTCGAGAGTGAGCGAAACTAATGAAAACATTGTTGGGGTAAAACCTAAAGGGAAATGCCTAGCACCAAATACAATTTGCCATCTGATCTAACTTCTGGAGGCAGTCAAAATGATCCTTAGAATTCTTCCCTACCTTATTCCTGTGCTGAGATACAGGCTGCTCCAACCTGCTGTAAAATGCTTGATTTCGAGAGTGAGCGAAACTAATGAAAACATTGTTGGGGTAAAACCTAAAGGGAAAGGCCTAGCACCAAATTGCATTGGCCATCTGATCTAACTTCTGGAGGCAGTCAAAATGAGTATTTGAATTCTTCCCTACCTTATTCCTGTGCTGAGATACAGGCTGCTCCAACCTGCTGTAAAATGCTTGATTTCGAGAGTGAGCGAAACTAATGAAAACATTGTTGGGGTAAAACCTAAAGGGAAAGACCTAGCACCAAATACAATTTGCCATCTGATCTAACTTCTGGAGGCAGTCAAAATGAGTATTTGAATTCTTCCCTACCTTATTCCTGTGCTGAGATACAGGCTGCTCCAACCTGCTGTAAAATGCTTGATTTCGAGAGTGAGCGAAACTAATGAAAACATTGTTGGGGTAAAACCTAAAGGGAAAGGCCTAGCACCAAATTGCATTGGCCATCTGATCTAACTTCTGGAGGCAGTCAAAATGATCCTTAGAATTCTTCCCTACCTTATTCCTGTGCTGTGATACAGGCTGATCCAACCTGCTGTAAAATGCTTGATTTCGAGAGTGAGCGAAACTAATGAAAACATTGTTGGGGTAAAACCTAAAGGGAAATGCCTAACACCAAATACAATTTGCCATCTGATCTAACTTCTGGAGGCAGTCAAAATGAGTATTTGAATTCTTCCCTACCTTATTCTTGTGCTGAGATACAGGCTGCTCCAACCTGCTGTAAAATGCTTGATTTCGAGAGTGAGCGAAACTAATGAAAACATTGTTGGGGTAAAACCTAAAGGGAAAGACCTAGCACCAAATCCAATTTGCCATCTGATCTAACTTCTGGAGGCAGTCAAAATGATCCTTAGAATTCTTCCCTACCTTATTCCTGTGCTGAGATACAGGCTGCTCCAACCTGCTGTAAAATGCTTGATTTCGAGAGTGAGCGAAACTAATGAAAACATTGTTGGGGTAAAACCTAAAGGGAAAGACCTAGCACCAAATCCAATTTGCCATCTGATCTAACTTCTGGAGGCAGTCAAAATGATCCTTAGAATTCTTCCCTACCTTATTCCTGTGCTGAGATACAGGCTGCTCCAACCTGCTGTAAAATGCTTGATTTCGAGAGTGAGCGAAACTAATGAAAACATTGTTGGGGTAAAACCTAAAGGGAAAGGCCTAGCACCAAATTGCATTGGCCATCTGATCTAACTTCTGGAGGCAGTCAAAATGATCCTTAGAATTCTTCCCTACCTTATTCCTGTGCTGAGATACAGGCTGCTCCAACCTGCTGTAAAACGCTTGATTTCGAGAGTGATCGAAACTAATGAAAACATTGTTGGGGTAAAACCTAAAGGGAAAGACCTAGCACCAAATACAATTTGCCATCTGATCTAACTTCTGGAGGCAGTCAAAATGATCCTTAGAATTCTTCCCTACCTTATTCCTGTGCTGAGATACAGGCTGCTCCAACCTGCTGTAAAATGCTTGATTTCGAGAGTGAGCGAAACTAATGAAAACATTGTTGGGGTAAAACCTAAAGGGAAAGACCTAGCACCAAATACAATTTGCCATCTGATCTAACTTCTGGAGGCAGTCAAAATGATCCTTAGAATTCTTCCCTACCTTATTCCTGTGCTGAGATACAGGCTGCTCCAACCTGCTGTAAAATGCTTGATATCGAGAGTGAGCGAAACTAATGGAAACATTGTTGGGGTAAAACCTAAAGGGAAAGACCTAGCACCAAATACAATTTGCCATCTGATCTAACTTCTGGAGGCAGTCAAAATGATCCTTAGAATTCTTCCCTACCTTATTCCTGTGCTGAGATACAGGCTGCTCCAACCTGCTGTAAAATGCTTGATTTCGAGAGTGAGCGAAACTAATGAAAACATTGTTGGGGTAAAACCTAAAGGGAAAGGCCTAGCACCAAATTGCATTGGCCATCTGATCTAACTTCTGGAGGCAGTCAAAATGATCCTTAGAATTCTTCCCTACCTTATTCCTGTGCTGTGATACAGGCTGCTCCAACCTGCTGTAAAATGCTTGATTTCGAGAGTGATCGAAACTAATGAAAACATTGTTGGGGTAAAAGCTAAAGGGAAAGGCCTAGCACCAAATTGCATTGGCCATCTGATCTAACTTCTGGAGGCAGTCAAAATGAGTATTTGAATTCTTCCCTACCTTATTCCTGTGCTGAGATACAGGCTGCTCCAACCTGCTGTAAAATGCTTGATTTCGAGAGTGAGCGAAACTAATGAAAACATTGTTGGGGTAAAACCTAAAGGGAAAGACCTAGCACCAAATCCAATTTGCCATCTGATCTAACTTCTGGAGGCAGTCAAAATGATCCTTAGAATTCTTCCCTACCTTATTCCTGTGCTGAGATACAGGCTGCTCCAACCTGCTGTAAAATGCTTGATTTCGAGAGTGAGCGAAACTAATGAAAACATTGTTGGGGTAAAACCTAAAGGGAAAGACCTAGCACCAAATCCAATTTGCCATCTGATCTAACTTCTGGAGGCAGTCAAAATGAGTATTTGAATTCTTCCCTACCTTATTCCTGTGCTGAGATACAGGCTGCTCCAACCTGCTGTAAAATGCTTGATTTCGAGAGTGAGCGAAACTAATGAAAACATTGTTGGGGTAAAACCTAAAGGGAAAGGCCTAGCACCAAATTGCATTGGCCATCTGATCTAACTTCTGGAGGCAGTCAAAATGATCCTTAGAATTCTTCCCTACCTTATTCCTGTGCTGAGATACAGGCTGCTCCAACCTGCTGTAAAATGCTTGATTTCGAGAGTGAGCGAAACTAATGAAAACATTGTTGGGGTAAAACCTAAAGGGAAAGGCCTAGCACCAAATACAATTTGCCATCTGATCTAACTTCTGGAGGCAGTCAAAATGATCCTTAGAATTCTTCCCTACCTTATTCCTGTGCTGAGATACAGGCTGCTCCAACCTGCTGTAAAATGCTTGATTTCGAGAGTGAGCGAAACTAATGAAAACATTGTTGGGGTAAAACCTAAAGGGAAAGACCTAGCACCAAATCCAATTTGCCATCTGATCTAACTTCTGGAGGCAGTCAAAATGAGTATTTGAATTCTTCCCTACCTTATTCCTGTGCTGAGATACAGGCTGCTCCAACCTGCTGTAAAATGCTTGATTTCGAGAGTGAGCGAAACTAATGAAAACATTGTTGGGGTAAAACCTAAAGGGAAAGGCCTAGCACCAAATACAATTTGCCATCTGATCTAACTTCTGGAGGCAGTCAAAATGAGTATTTGAATTCTTCCCTACCTTATTCCTGTGCTGAGATACAGGCTGCTCCAACCTGCTGTAAAATGCTTGATTTCGAGAGTGAGCGAAACTAATGAAAACATTGTTGGGGTAAAACCTAAAGGGAAAGGCCTAACACCAAATTGCATTGGCCATCTGATCTAACTTCTGGAGGCAGTCAAAATGAGTATTTGAATTCTTCCCTACCTTATTCCTGTGCTGAGATACAGGCTGCTCCAACCTGCTGTAAAATGCTTGATTTCGAGAGTGAGCGAAACTAATGAAAACATTGTTGGGGTAAAACGTAAAGGGAAAGACCTAGCACCAAATCCAATTTGCCATCTGATCTAACTTCTGGAGGCAGTCAAAATGATCCTTAGAATTCTTCCCTACCTTATTCCTGTGCTGAGATACAGGCTGCTCCAACCTGCTGTAAAATGCTTGATTTCGAGAGTGAGCGAAACTAATGAAAACATTGTTGGGGTAAAACCTAAAGGGAAAGACCTAGCACCAAATCCAATTTGCCATCTGATCTAACTTCTGGAGGCAGTCAAAATGATCCTTAGAATTCTTCCCTACCTTATTCCTGTGCTGAGATACAGGCTGCTCCAACCTGCTGTAAAATGCTTGATAACGAGAGTGAGCGAAACTAATGGAAACATTGTTGGGGTAAAACCTAAAGGGAAAGGCCTAGCACCAAATCCAATTTGCCATCTGATCTAACTTCTGGAGGCAGTCAAAATGATCCTTAGAATTCTTCCCTACCTTATTCCTGTGCTGAGATACAGGCTGCTCCAACCTGCTGTAAAATGCTTGATTTCGAGAGTGAGCGAAACTAATGAAAACATTGTTGGGGTAAAACCTAAAGGGAAAGGCCTAGCACCAAATTGCATTGGCCATCTGATCTAACTTCTGGAGGCAGTCAAAATGATCCTTAGAATTCTTCCCTACCTTATTCCTGTGCTGTGATACAGGCTGCTCCAACCTGCTGTAAAATGCTTGATTTCGAGAGTGAGCGAAACTAATGAAAACATTGTTGGGGTAAAACCTAAAGGGAAATGCCTAGCACCAAATACAATTTGCCATCTGATCTAACTTCTGGAGGCAGTCAAAATGAGTATTTGAATTCTTCCCTACCTTATTCCTGTGCTGAGATACAGGCTGCTCCAACCTGCTGTAAAATGCTTGATTTCGAGAGTGAGCGAAACTAATGAAAACATTGTTGGGGTAAAACCTAAAGGGAAAGACCTAGCACCAAATCCAATTTGCCATCTGATCTAACTTCTGGAGGCAGTCAAAATGATCCTTAGAATTCTTCCCTACCTTATTCCTGTGCTGAGATACAGGCTGCTCCAACCTGCTGTAAAATGCTTGATTTCGAGAGTGAGCGAAACTAATGAAAACATTGTTGGGGTAAAACCTAAAGGGAAAGACCTAGCACCAAATCCAATTTGCCATCTGATCTAACTTCTGGAGGCAGTCAAAATGATCCTTAGAATTCTTCCCTACCTTATTCCTGTGCTGAGATACAGGCTGCTCCAACCTGCTGTAAAATGCTTGATTTCGAGAGTGAGCGAAACTAATGAAAACATTGTTGGGGTAAAACCTAAAGGGAAAGACCTAGCACCAAATCCAATTTGCCATCTGATCTAACTTCTGGAGGCAGTCAAAATGAGTATTTGAATTCTTCCCTACCTTATTCCTGTGCTGAGATACAGGCTGCTCCAACCTGCTGTAAAATGCTTGATTTCGAGAGTGAGCGAAACTAATGAAAACATTGTTGGGGTAAAACCTAAAGGGAAAGGCCTAGCACCAAATACAATTTGCCATCTGATCTAACTTCTGGAGGCAGTCAAAATGAGTATTTGAATTCTTCCCTACCTTATTCCTGTGCTGAGATACAGGCTGCTCCAACCTGCTGTAAAATGCTTGATTTCGAGAGTGAGCGAAACTAATGAAAACATTGTTGGGGTAAAACCTAAAGGGAAAGGCCTAACACCAAATTGCATTGGCCATCTGATCTAACTTCTGGAGGCAGTCAAAATGAGTATTTGAATTCTTCCCTACCTTATTCCTGTGCTGAGATACAGGCTGCTCCAACCTGCTGTAAAATGCTTGATTTCGAGAGTGAGCGAAACTAATGAAAACATTGTTGGGGTAAAACGTAAAGGGAAAGACCTAGCACCAAATCCAATTTGCCATCTGATCTAACTTCTGGAGGCAGTCAAAATGATCCTTAGAATTCTTCCCTACCTTATTCCTGTGCTGAGATACAGGCTGCTCCAACCTGCTGTAAAATGCTTGATTTCGAGAGTGAGCGAAACTAATGAAAACATTGTTGGGGTAAAACCTAAAGGGAAAGACCTAGCACCAAATCCAATTTGCCATCTGATCTAACTTCTGGAGGCAGTCAAAATGATCCTTAGAATTCTTCCCTACCTTATTCCTGTGCTGAGATACAGGCTGCTCCAACCTGCTGTAAAATGCTTGATAACGAGAGTGAGCGAAACTAATGGAAACATTGTTGGGGTAAAACCTAAAGGGAAAGGCCTAGCACCAAATCCAATTTGCCATCTGATCTAACTTCTGGAGGCAGTCAAAATGATCCTTAGAATTCTTCCCTACCTTATTCCTGTGCTGAGATACAGGCTGCTCCAACCTGCTGTAAAATGCTTGATTTCGAGAGTGAGCGAAACTAATGAAAACATTGTTGGGGTAAAACCTAAAGGGAAAGGCCTAGCACCAAATTGCATTGGCCATCTGATCTAACTTCTGGAGGCAGTCAAAATGATCCTTAGAATTCTTCCCTACCTTATTCCTGTGCTGTGATACAGGCTGCTCCAACCTGCTGTAAAATGCTTGATTTCGAGAGTGAGCGAAACTAATGAAAACATTGTTGGGGTAAAACCTAAAGGGAAATGCCTAGCACCAAATACAATTTGCCATCTGATCTAACTTCTGGAGGCAGTCAAAATGAGTATTTGAATTCTTCCCTACCTTATTCCTGTGCTGAGATACAGGCTGCTCCAACCTGCTGTAAAATGCTTGATTTCGAGAGTGAGCGAAACTAATGAAAACATTGTTGGGGTAAAACCTAAAGGGAAAGACCTAGCACCAAATCCAATTTGCCATCTGATCTAACTTCTGGAGGCAGTCAAAATGATCCTTAGAATTCTTCCCTACCTTATTCCTGTGCTGAGATACAGGCTGCTCCAACCTGCTGTAAAATGCTTGATTTCGAGAGTGAGCGAAACTAATGAAAACATTGTTGGGGTAAAACCTAAAGGGAAAGACCTAGCACCAAATACAATTTGCCATCTGATCTAACTTCTGGAGGCAGTCAAAATGATCCTTAGAATTCTTCCCTACCTTATTCCTGTGCTGAGATACAGGCTGCTCCAACCTGCTGTAAAATGCTTGATTTCGAGAGTGAGCGAAACTAATGAAAACATTGTTGGGGTAAAACCTAAAGGGAAAGGCCTAGCACCAAATTGCATTGGCCATCTGATCTAACTTCTGGAGGCAGTCAAAATGAGTATTTGAATTCTCCCCTACCTTATTCCTGTGCTGAGATACAGGCTGCTCCAACCTGCTGTAAAATGCTTGATTTCGAGAGTGAGCGAAACTAATGAAAACATTGTTGGGGTAAAACCTAAAGGGAAATGCCTAGCACCAAATACAATTTGCCATCTGATCTAACTTCTGGAGGCAGTCAAAATGATCCTTAGAATTCTTCCCTACCTTATTCCTGTGCTGAGATACAGGCTGCTCCAACCTGCTGTAAAATGCTTGATTTCGAGAGTGAGCGAAACTAATGAAAACATTGTTGGGGTAAAACCTAAAGGGAAAGGCCTAGCACCAAATTGCATTGGCCATCTGATCTAACTTCTGGAGGCAGTCAAAATGAGTATTTGAATTCTTCCCTACCTTATTCCTGTGCTGAGATACAGGCTGCTCCAACCTGCTGTAAAATGCTTGATTTCGAGAGTGAGCGAAACTAATGAAAACATTGTTGGGGTAAAACCTAAAGGGAAAGACCTAGCACCAAATACAATTTGCCATCTGATCTAACTTCTGGAGGCAGTCAAAATGAGTATTTGAATTCTTCCCTACCTTATTCCTGTGCTGAGATACAGGCTGCTCCAACCTGCTGTAAAATGCTTGATTTCGAGAGTGAGCGAAACTAATGAAAACATTGTTGGGGTAAAACCTAAAGGGAAAGGCCTAGCACCAAATTGCATTGGCCATCTGATCTAACTTCTGGAGGCAGTCAAAATGATCCTTAGAATTCTTCCCTACCTTATTCCTGTGCTGTGATACAGGCTGATCCAACCTGCTGTAAAATGCTTGATTTCGAGAGTGAGCGAAACTAATGAAAACATTGTTGGGGTAAAACCTAAAGGGAAATGCCTAACACCAAATACAATTTGCCATCTGATCTAACTTCTGGAGGCAGTCAAAATGAGTATTTGAATTCTTCCCTACCTTATTCCTGTGCTGAGATACAGGCTGCTCCAACCTGCTGTAAAATGCTTGATTTCGAGAGTGAGCGAAACTAATGAAAACATTGTTGGGGTAAAACCTAAAGGGAAAGACCTAGCACCAAATCCAATTTGCCATCTGATCTAACTTCTGGAGGCAGTCAAAATGATCCTTAGAATTCTTCCCTACCTTATTCCTGTGCTGAGATACAGGCTGCTCCAACCTGCTGTAAAATGCTTGATTTCGAGAGTGAGCGAAACTAATGAAAACATTGTTGGGGTAAAACCTAAAGGGAAAGACCTAGCACCAAATACAATTTGCCATCTGATCTAACTTCTGGAGGCAGTCAAAATGAGTATTTGAATTCTTCCCTACCTTATTCCTGTGCTGAGATACAGGCTGCTCCAACCTGCTGTAAAATGCTTGATTTCGAGAGTGAGCGAAACTAATGAAAACATTGTTGGGGTAAAACCTAAAGGGAAAGGCCTAGCACCAAATTGCATTGGCCATCTGATCTAACTTCTGGAGGCAGTCAAAATGATCCTTAGAATTCTTCCCTACCTTATTCCTGTGCTGAGATACAGGCTGCTCCAACCTGCTGTAAAACGCTTGATTTCGAGAGTGATCGAAACTAATGAAAACATTGTTGGGGTAAAACCTAAAGGGAAAGACCTAGCACCAAATACAATTTGCCATCTGATCTAACTTCTGGAGGCAGTCAAAATGATCCTTAGAATTCTTCCCTACCTTATTCCTGTGCTGAGATACAGGCTGCTCCAACCTGCTGTAAAATGCTTGATTTCGAGAGTGAGCGAAACTAATGAAAACATTGTTGGGGTAAAACCTAAAGGGAAAGACCTAGCACCAAATACAATTTGCCATCTGATCTAACTTCTGGAGGCAGTCAAAATGATCCTTAGAATTCTTCCCTACCTTATTCCTGTGCTGAGATACAGGCTGCTCCAACCTGCTGTAAAATGCTTGATATCGAGAGTGAGCGAAACTAATGGAAACATTGTTGGGGTAAAACCTAAAGGGAAAGACCTAGCACCAAATACAATTTGCCATCTGATCTAACTTCTGGAGGCAGTCAAAATGATCCTTAGAATTCTTCCCTACCTTATTCCTGTGCTGAGATACAGGCTGCTCCAACCTGCTGTAAAATGCTTGATTTCGAGAGTGAGCGAAACTAATGAAAACATTGTTGGGGTAAAACCTAAAGGGAAAGGCCTAGCACCAAATTGCATTGGCCATCTGATCTAACTTCTGGAGGCAGTCAAAATGATCCTTAGAATTCTTCCCTACCTTATTCCTGTGCTGTGATACAGGCTGCTCCAACCTGCTGTAAAATGCTTGATTTCGAGAGTGATCGAAACTAATGAAAACATTGTTGGGGTAAAAGCTAAAGGGAAAGGCCTAGCACCAAATTGCATTGGCCATCTGATCTAACTTCTGGAGGCAGTCAAAATGAGTATTTGAATTCTTCCCTACCTTATTCCTGTGCTGAGATACAGGCTGCTCCAACCTGCTGTAAAATGCTTGATTTCGAGAGTGAGCGAAACTAATGAAAACATTGTTGGGGTAAAACCTAAAGGGAAAGACCTAGCACCAAATCCAATTTGCCATCTGATCTAACTTCTGGAGGCAGTCAAAATGATCCTTAGAATTCTTCCCTACCTTATTCCTGTGCTGAGATACAGGCTGCTCCAACCTGCTGTAAAATGCTTGATTTCGAGAGTGAGCGAAACTAATGAAAACATTGTTGGGGTAAAACCTAAAGGGAAAGACCTAGCACCAAATCCAATTTGCCATCTGATCTAACTTCTGGAGGCAGTCAAAATGAGTATTTGAATTCTTCCCTACCTTATTCCTGTGCTGAGATACAGGCTGCTCCAACCTGCTGTAAAATGCTTGATTTCGAGAGTGAGCGAAACTAATGAAAACATTGTTGGGGTAAAACCTAAAGGGAAAGGCCTAGCACCAAATTGCATTGGCCATCTGATCTAACTTCTGGAGGCAGTCAAAATGATCCTTAGAATTCTTCCCTACCTTATTCCTGTGCTGAGATACAGGCTGCTCCAACCTGCTGTAAAATGCTTGATTTCGAGAGTGAGCGAAACTAATGAAAACATTGTTGGGGTAAAACCTAAAGGGAAAGGCCTAGCACCAAATACAATTTGCCATCTGATCTAACTTCTGGAGGCAGTCAAAATGATCCTTAGAATTCTTCCCTACCTTATTCCTGTGCTGAGATACAGGCTGCTCCAACCTGCTGTAAAATGCTTGATTTCGAGAGTGAGCGAAACTAATGAAAACATTGTTGGGGTAAAACCTAAAGGGAAAGACCTAGCACCAAATCCAATTTGCCATCTGATCTAACTTCTGGAGGCAGTCAAAATGAGTATTTGAATTCTTCCCTACCTTATTCCTGTGCTGAGATACAGGCTGCTCCAACCTGCTGTAAAATGCTTGATTTCGAGAGTGAGCGAAACTAATGAAAACATTGTTGGGGTAAAACCTAAAGGGAAAGACCTAGCACGAAATTGCATTGGCCATCTGATCTAACTTCTGGAGGCAGTCAAAATGATCCTTAGAATTCTTCCCTACCTTATTCCTGTGCTGAGATACAGGCTGCTCCAACCTGCTGTAAAATGCTTGATTTCGAGAGTGAGCGAAACTAATGAAAACATTGTTGGGGTAAAACCTAAAGGGAAAGGCCTAACACCAAATTGCATTGGCCATCTGATCTAACTTCTGGAGGCAGTCAAAATGAGTATTTGAATTCTTCCCTACCTTATTCCTGTGCTGAGATACAGGCTGCTCCAACCTGCTGTAAAATGCTTGATTTCGAGAGTGAGCGAAACTAATGAAAACATTGTTGGGGTAAAACCTAAAGGGAAAGGCCTAGCACCAAATTGCATTGGCCATCTGATCTAACTTCTGGAGGCAGTCAAAATGATCCTTAGAATTCTTCCCTACCTTATTCCTGTGCTGAGATACAGGCTGCTCCAACCTGCTGTAAAATGCTTGATTTCGAGAGTGATCGAAACTAATGAAAACATTGTTGGGGTAAAACCTAAAGGGAAATACCTAGCACCAAATACAATTTGCCATCTGATCTAACTTCTGGAGGCAGTCAAAATGAGTATTTGAATTCTTCCCTACCTTATTCCTGTGCTGAGATACAGGCTGCTCCAACCTGCTGTAAAATGCTTGATTTCGAGAGTGAGCGAAACTAATGAAAACATTGTTGGGGTAAAACCTAAAGGGAAATGCCTAGCACCAAATACAATTTGCCATCTGATCTAACTTCTGGAGGCAGTCAAAATGAGTATTTGAATTCTTCCCTACCTTATTCCTGTGCTGAGATACAGGCTGCTCCAACCTGCTGTAAAATGCTTGATTTCGAGAGTGAGCGAAACTAATGAAAACATTGTTGGGGTAAAACCTAAAGGGAAAGGCCTAGCACCAAATTGCATTGGCCATCTGATCTAACTTCTGGAGGCAGTCAAAATGAGTATTTGAATTCTTCCCTACCTTATTCCTGTGCTGAGATACAGGCTGCTCCAACCTGCTGTAAAATGCTTGATTTCGAGAGTGAGCGAAACTAATGAAAACATTGTTGGGGTAAAACCTAAAGGGAAAGACCTAGCACCAAATCCAATTTGCCATCTGATCTAACTTCTGGAGGCAGTCAAAATGAGTATTTGAATTCTTCCCTACCTTATTCCTGTGCTGAGATACAGGCTGCTCCAACCTGCTGTAAAATGCTTGATTTCGAGAGTGAGCGAAACTAATGAAAACATTGTTGGGGTAAAACCTAAAGGGAAAGGCCTAGCACCAAATTGCATTGGCCATCTGATCTAACTTCTGGAGGCAGTCAAAACGATCCTTAGAATTCTTCCCTACCTTATTCCTGTGCTGTGATACAGGCTGATCCAACCTGCTGTAAAATGCTTGATTTCGAGAGTGAGCGAAACTAATGAAAACATTGTTGGGGTAAAACCTAAAGGGAAATGCCTAACACCAAATACAATTTGCCATCTGATCTAACTTCTGGAGGCAGTCAAAATGAGTATTTGAATTCTTCCCTACCGTATTCCTGTGCTGAGATACAGGCTGCTCCAACCTGCTGTAAAATGCTTGATTTCGAGAGTGAGCGAAACTAATGAAAACATTGTTGGGGTAAAACCTAAAGGGAAAGACCTAGCACGAAATCCAATTTGCCATCTGATCTAACTTCTGGAGGCAGTCAAAATGATCCTTAGAATTCTTCCCTACCTTATTCCTGTGCTGAGATACAGGCTGCTCCAACCTGCTGTAAAATGCTTGATTTCGAGAGTGAGCGAAACTAATGAAAACATTGTTGGGGTAAAACCTAAAGGGAAAGACCTAGCACCAAATACAATTTGCCATCTGATCTAACTTCTGGAGGCAGTCAAAATGAGTATTTGAATTCTTCCCTACCTTATTCCTGTGCTGAGATACAGGCTGCTCCAACCTGCTGTAAAATGCTTGATTTCGAGAGTGAGCGAAACTAATGAAAACATTGTTGGGGTAAAACCTAAAGGGAAAGGTCTAGCACCAAATCCAATTTGCCATCTGATCTAACTTCTGGAGGCAGTCAAAATGATCCTTAGAATTCTTCCCTACCTTATTCCTGTGCTGAGATACAGGCTGCTCCAACCTGCTGTAAAACGCTTGATTTCGAGAGTGATCGAAACTAATGAAAACATTGTTGGGGTAAAACCTAAAGGGAAAGACCTAGCACCAAATACAATTTGCCATCTGATCTAACTTCTGGAGGCAGTCAAAATGATCCTTAGAATTCTTCCCTACCTTATTCCTGTGCTGAGATACAGGCTGCTCCAACCTGCTGTAAAATGCTTGATTTCGAGAGTGAGCGAAACTAATGAAAACATTGTTGGGGTAAAACCTAAAGGGAAAGACCTAGCACCAAATACAATTTGCCATCTGATCTAACTTCTGGAGGCAGTCAAAATGATCCTTAGAATTCTTCCCTACCTTATTCCTGTGCTGAGATACAGGCTGCTCCAACCTGCTGTAAAATGCTTGATATCGAGAGTGAGCGAAACTAATGGAAACATTGTTGGGGTAAAACCTAAAGGGAAAGACCTAGCACCAAATCCAATTTGCCATCTGATCTAACTTCTGGAGGCAGTCAAAATGATCCTTAGAATTCTTCCCTACCTTATTCCTGTGCTGAGATACAGGCTGCTCCAACCTGCTGTAAAATGCTTGATTTCGAGAGTGAGCGAAACTAATGAAAACATTGTTGGGGTAAAACCTAAAGGGAAAGGCCTAGCACCAAATTGCATTGGCCATCTGATCTAACTTCTGGAGGCAGTCAAAATGATCCTTAGAATTCTTCCCTACCTTATTCCTGTGCTGTGATACAGGCTGCTCCAACCTGCTGTAAAATGCTTGATTTCGAGAGTGATCGAAACTAATGAAAACATTGTTGGGGTAAAACCTAAAGGGAAAGGCCTAGCACCAAATTGCATTGGCCATCTGATCTAACTTCTGGAGGCAGTCAAAATGATCCTTAGAATTCTTCCCTACCTTATTCCTGTGCTGAGATACAGGCTGCTCCAACCTGCTGTAAAATGCTTGATTTCGAGAGTGAGCGAAACTAATGAAAACATTGTTGGGGTAAAACCTAAAGGGAAAGACCTAGCACCAAATCCAATTTGCCATCTGATCTAACTTCTGGAGGCAGTCAAAATGATCCTTAGAATTCTTCCCTACCTTATTCCTGTGCTGAGATACAGGCTGCTCCAACCTGCTGTAAAATGCTTGATTTCGAGAGTGAGCGAAACTAATGAAAACATTGTTGGGGTAAAACCTAAAGGGAAAGACCTAGCACCAAATCCAATTTGCCATCTGATCTAACTTCTGGAGGCAGTCAAAATGAGTATTTGAATTCTTCCCTACCTTATTCCTGTGCTGAGATACAGGCTGCTCCAACCTGCTGTAAAATGCTTGATTTCGAGAGTGAGCGAAACTAATGAAAACATTGTTGGGGTAAAACCTAAAGGGAAAGGCCTAGCACCAAATTGCATTGGCCATCTGATCTAACTTCTGGAGGCAGTCAAAATGATCCTTAGAATTCTTCCCTACCTTATTCCTGTGCTGAGATACAGGCTGCTCCAACCTGCTGTAAAATGCTTGATTTCGAGAGTGAGCGAAACTAATGAAAACATTGTTGGGGTAAAACCTAAAGGGAAAGACCTAGCACCAAATTGCATTGGCCATCTGATCTAACTTCTGGAGGCAGTCAAAATGATCCTTAGAATTCTTCCCTACCTTATTCCTGTGCTGAGATACAGGCTGCTCCAACCTGCTGTAAAATGCTTGATTTCGAGAGTGAGCGAAACTAATGAAAACATTGTTGGGGTAAAACCTAAAGGGAAAGACCTAGCACCAAATCCAATTTGCCATCTGATCTAACTTCTGGAGGCAGTCAAAATGAGTATTTGAATTCTTCCCTACCTTATTCCTGTGCTGAGATACAGGCTGCTCCAACCTGCTGTAAAATGCTTGATTTCGAGAGTGAGCGAAACTAATGAAAACATTGTTGGGGTAAAACCTAAAGGGAAAGACCTAGCACCAAATTGCATTGGCCATCTGATCTAACTTCTGGAGGCAGTCAAAATGATCCTTAGAATTCTTCCCTACCTTATTCCTGTGCTGAGATACAGGCTGCTCCAACCTGCTGTAAAATGCTTGATTTCGAGAGTGAGCGAAACTAATGAAAACATTGTTGGGGTAAAACCTAAAGGGAAAGGCCTAGCACCAAATTGCATTGGCCATCTGATCTAACTTCTGGAGGCAGTCAAAATGAGTATTTGAATTCTTCCCTACCTTATTCCTGTGCTGAGATACAGGCTGCTCCAACCTGCTGTAAAATGCTTGATTTCGAGAGTGAGCGAAACTAATGAAAACATTGTTGGGGTAAAACCTAAAGGGAAAGACCTAGCACCAAATTGCATTGGCCATCTGATCTAAATTCTGGAGGCAGTCAAAATGATCCTTAGAATTCTTCCCTACCTTATTCCTGTGCTGAGATACAGGCTGCTCCAACCTGCTGTAAAATGCTTGATTTCGAGAGTGAGCGAAACTAATGAAAACATTGTTGGGGTAAAACCTAAAGGGAAAGGCCTAGCACCAAATTGCATTGGCCATCTGATCTAACTTCTGGAGGCAGTCAAAATGATCCTTAGAATTCTTCCCTACCTTATTCCTGTGCTGAGATACAGGCTGCTCCAACCTGCTGTAAAATGCTTGATTTCGAGAGTGATCGAAACTAATGAAAACATTGTTGGGGTAAAACCTAAAGGGAAATACCTAGCACCAAATACAATTTGCCATCTGATCTAACTTCTGGAGGCAGTCAAAATGAGTATTTGAATTCTTCCCTACCTTATTCCTGTGCTGAGATACAGGCTGCTCCAACCTGCTGTAAAATGCTTGATTTCGAGAGTGAGCGAAACTAATGAAAACATTGTTGGGGTAAAACCTAAAGGGAAATGCCTAGCACCAAATACAATTTGCCATCTGATCTAACTTCTGGAGGCAGTCAAAATGAGTATTTGAATTCTTCCCTACCTTATTCCTGTGCTGAGATACAGGCTGCTCCAACCTGCTGTAAAATGCTTGATTTCGAGAGTGAGCGAAACTAATGAAAACATTGTTGGGGTAAAACCTAAAGGGAAAGGCCTAGCACCAAATTGCATTGGCCATCTGATCTAACTTCTGGAGGCAGTCAAAATGAGTATTTGAATTCTTCCCTACCTTATTCCTGTGCTGAGATACAGGCTGCTCCAACCTGCTGTAAAATGCTTGATTTCGAGAGTGAGCGAAACTAATGAAAACATTGTTGGGGTAAAACCTAAAGGGAAAGACCTAGCACCAAATACAATTTGCCATCTGATCTAACTTCTGGAGGCAGTCAAAATGAGTATTTGAATTCTTCCCTACCTTATTCCTGTGCTGAGATACAGGCTGCTCCAACCTGCTGTAAAATGCTTGATTTCGAGAGTGAGCGAAACTAATGAAAACATTGTTGGGGTAAAACCTAAAGGGAAAGGCCTAGCACCAAATTGCATTGGCCATCTGATCTAACTTCTGGAGGCAGTCAAAATGATCCTTAGAATTCTTCCCTACCTTATTCCTGTGCTGAGATACAGGCTGCTCCAACCTGCTGTAAAATGCTTGATTTCGAGAGTGATCGAAACTAATGAAAACATTGTTGGGGTAAAACCTAAAGGGAAATACCTAGCACCAAATACAATTTGCCATCTGATCTAACTTCTGGAGGCAGTCAAAATGAGTATTTGAATTCTTCCCTACCTTATTCCTGTGCTGAGATACAGGCTGCTCCAACCTGCTGTAAAATGCTTGATTTCGAGAGTGAGCGAAACTAATGAAAACATTGTTGGGGTAAAACCTAAAGGGAAATGCCTAGCACCAAATACAATTTGCCATCTGATCTAACTTCTGGAGGCAGTCAAAATGAGTATTTGAATTCTTCCCTACCTTATTCCTGTGCTGAGATACAGGCTGCTCCAACCTGCTGTAAAATGCTTGATTTCGAGAGTGAGCGAAACTAATGAAAACATTGTTGGGGTAAAACCTAAAGGGAAAGGCCTAGCACCAAATTGCATTGGCCATCTGATCTAACTTCTGGAGGCAGTCAAAATGATCCTTAGAATTCTTCCCTACCTTATTCCTGTGCTGAGATACAGGCTGCTCCAACCTGCTGTAAAATGCTTGATTTCGAGAGTGAGCGAAACTAATGAAAACATTGTTGGGGTAAAACCTAAAGGGAAAGACCTAGCACCAAATCCAATTTGCCATCTGATCTAACTTCTGGAGGCAGTCAAAATGATCCTTAGAATTCTTCCCTACCTTATTCCTGTGCTGAGATACAGGCTGCTCCAACCTGCTGTAAAATGCTTGATTTCGAGAGTGAGCGAAACTAATGAAAACATTGTTGGGGTAAAACCTAAAGGGAAAGACCTAGCACCAAATCCAATTTGCCATCTGATCTAACTTCTGGAGGCAGTCAAAATGAGTATTTGAATTCTTCCCTACCTTATTCCTGTGCTGAGATACAGGCTGCTCCAACCTGCTGTAAAATGCTTGATTTCGAGAGTGAGCGAAACTAATGAAAACATTGTTGGGGTAAAACCTAAAGGGAAAGGCCTAGCACCAAATTGCATTGGCCATCTGATCTAACTTCTGGAGGCAGTCAAAATGATCCTTAGAATTCTTCCCTACCTTATTCCTGTGCTGAGATACAGGCTGCTCCAACCTGCTGTAAAATGCTTGATTTCGAGAGTGAGCGAAACTAATGAAAACATTGTTGGGGTAAAACCTAAAGGGAAAGACCTAGCACCAAATTGCATTGGCCATCTGATCTAACTTCTGGAGGCAGTCAAAATGATCCTTAGAATTCTTCCCTACCTTATTCCTGTGCTGAGATACAGGCTGCTCCAACCTGCTGTAAAATGCTTGATTTCGAGAGTGAGCGAAACTAATGAAAACATTGTTGGGGTAAAACCTAAAGGGAAAGACCTAGCACCAAATCCAATTTGCCATCTGATCTAACTTCTGGAGGCAGTCAAAATGAGTATTTGAATTCTTCCCTACCTTATTCCTGTGCTGAGATACAGGCTGCTCCAACCTGCTGTAAAATGCTTGATTTCGAGAGTGAGCGAAACTAATGAAAACATTGTTGGGGTAAAACCTAAAGGGAAAGACCTAGCACCAAATTGCATTGGCCATCTGATCTAACTTCTGGAGGCAGTCAAAATGATCCTTAGAATTCTTCCCTACCTTATTCCTGTGCTGAGATACAGGCTGCTCCAACCTGCTGTAAAATGCTTGATTTCGAGAGTGAGCGAAACTAATGAAAACATTGTTGGGGTAAAACCTAAAGGGAAAGGCCTAGCACCAAATTGCATTGGCCATCTGATCTAACTTCTGGAGGCAGTCAAAATGATCCTTAGAATTCTTCCCTACCTTATTCCTGTGCTGAGATACAGGCTGCTCCAACCTGCTGTAAAATGCTTGATTTCGAGAGTGAGCGAAACTAATGAAAACATTGTTGGGGTAAAACCTAAAGGGAAAGACCTAGCACCAAATTGCATTGGCCATCTGATCTAAATTCTGGAGGCAGTCAAAATGATCCTTAGAATTCTTCCCTACCTTATTCCTGTGCTGAGATACAGGCTGCTCCAACCTGCTGTAAAATGCTTGATTTCGAGAGTGAGCGAAACTAATGAAAACATTGTTGGGGTAAAACCTAAAGGGAAAGGCCTAGCACCAAATTGCATTGGCCATCTGATCTAACTTCTGGAGGCAGTCAAAATGAGCCTTAGAATTCTTCCCTACCTTATTCCTGTGCTGAGATACAGGCTGCTCCAACCTGCTGTAAAATGCTTGATTTCGAGAGTGATCGAAACTAATGAAAACATTGTTGGGGTAAAACCTAAAGGGAAATACCTAGCACCAAATACAATTTGCCATCTGATCTAACTTCTGGAGGCAGTCAAAATGAGTATTTGAATTCTTCCCTACCTTATTCCTGTGCTGAGATACAGGCTGCTCCAACCTGCTGTAAAATGCTTGATTTCGAGAGTGAGCGAAACTAATGAAAACATTGTTGGGGTAAAACCTAAAGGGAAATGCCTAGCACCAAATACAATTTGCCATCTGATCTAACTTCTGGAGGCAGTCAAAATGAGTATTTGAATTCTTCCCTACCTTATTCCTGTGCTGAGATACAGGCTGCTCCAACCTGCTGTAAAATGCTTGATTTCGAGAGTGAGCGAAACTAATGAAAACATTGTTGGGGTAAAACCTAAAGGGAAAGACCTAGCACCAAATACAATTTGCCATCTGATCTAACTTCTGGAGGCAGTCAAAATGAGTATTTGAATTCTTCCCTACCTTATTCCTGTGCTGAGATACAGGCTGCTCCAACCTGCTGTAAAATGCTTGATTTCGAGAGTGAGCGAAACTAATGAAAACATTGTTGGGGTAAAACCTAAAGGGAAAGGCCTAGCACCAAATTGCATTGGCCATCTGATCTAACTTCTGGAGGCAGTCAAAATGATCCTTAGAATTCTTCCCTACCTTATTCCTGTGCTGAGATACAGGCTGCTCCAACCTGCTGTAAAATGCTTGATTTCGAGAGTGATCGAAACTAATGAAAACATTGTTGGGGTAAAACCTAAAGGGAAATACCTAGCACCAAATACAATTTGCCATCTGATCTAACTTCTGGAGGCAGTCAAAATGAGTATTTGAATTCTTCCCTACCTTATTCCTGTGCTGAGATACAGGCTGCTCCAACCTGCTGTAAAATGCTTGATTTCGAGAGTGAGCGAAACTAATGAAAACATTGTTGGGGTAAAACCTAAAGGGAAATGCCTAGCACCAAATACAATTTGCCATCTGATCTAACTTCTGGAGGCAGTCAAAATGAGTATTTGAATTCTTCCCTACCTTATTCCTGTGCTGAGATACAGGCTGCTCCAACCTGCTGTAAAATGCTTGATTTCGAGAGTGAGCGAAACTAATGAAAACATTGTTGGGGTAAAACCTAAAGGGAAAGGCCTAGCACCAAATTGCATTGGCCATCTGATCTAACTTCTGGAGGCAGTCAAAATGAGTATTTGAATTCTTCCCTACCTTATTCCTGTGCTGAGATACAGGCTGCTCCAACCTGCTGTAAAATGCTTGATTTCGAGAGTGAGCGAAACTAATGAAAACATTGTTGGGGTAAAACCTAAAGGGAAAGACCTAGCACCAAATACAATTTGCCATCTGATCTAACTTCTGGAGGCAGTCAAAATGAGTATTTGAATTCTTCCCTACCTTATTCCTCTGCTGAGATACAGGCTGCTCCAACCTGCTGTAAAATGCTTGATTTCGAGAGTGAGCGAAACTAATGAAAACATTGTTGGGGTAAAACCTAAAGGGAAAGACCTAGCACCAAATACAATTTGCCATCTGATCTAACTTCTGGAGGCAGTCAAAATGAGTATTTGAATTCTTCCCTACCTTATTCCTGTGCTGAGATACAGGCTGCTCCAACCTGCTGTAAAATGCTTGATTTCGAGAGTGAGCGAAACTAATGAAAACATTGTTGGGGTAAAACCTAAAGGGAAAGGCCTAGCACCAAATTGCATTGGCCATCTGATCTAACTTCTGGAGGCAGTCAAAACGATCCTTAGAATTCTTCCCTACCTTATTCCTGTGCTGTGATACAGGCTGATCCAACCTGCTGTAAAATGCTTGATTTCGAGAGTGAGCGAAACTAATGAAAACATTGTTGGGGTAAAACCTAAAGGGAAATGCCTAACACCAAATACAATTTGCCATCTGATCTAACTTCTGGAGGCAGTCAAAATGAGTATTTGAATTCTTCCCTACCTTATTCCTGTGCTGAGATACAGGCTGCTCCAACCTGCTGTAAAATGCTTGATTTCGAGAGTGAGCGAAACTAATGAAAACATTGTTGGGGTAAAACCTAAAGGGAAAGACCTAGCACCAAATCCAATTTGCCATCTGATCTAACTTCTGGAGGCAGTCAAAATGATCCTTAGAATTCTTCCCTACCTTATTCCTGTGCTGAGATACAGGCTGCTCCAACCTGCTGTAAAATGCTTGATTTCGAGAGTGAGCGAAACTAATGAAAACATTGTTGGGGTAAAACCTAAAGGGAAAGACCTAGCACCAAATACAATTTGCCATCTGATCTAACTTCTGGAGGCAGTCAAAATGAGTATTTGAATTCTTCCCTACCTTATTCCTGTGCTGAGATACAGGCTGCTCCAACCTGCTGTAAAATGCTTGATTTCGAGAGTGAGCGAAACTAATGAAAACATTGTTGGGGTAAAAACCTAAAGGGAAAGGTCTAGCACCAAATCCAATTTGCCATCTGATCTAACTTCTGGAGGCAGTCAAAATGATCCTTAGAATTCTTCCCTACGTTATTCCTGTGCTGAGATACAGGCTGCTCCAACCTGCTGTAAAACGCTTGATTTCGAGAGTGATCGAAACTAATGAAAACATTGTTGGGGTAAAACCTAAAGGGAAAGACCTAGCACCAAATACAATTTGCCATCTGATCTAACTTCTGGAGGCAGTCAAAATGATCCTTAGAATTCTTCCCTACCTTATTCCTGTGCTGAGATACAGGCTGCTCCAACCTGCTGTAAAATGCTTGATTTCGAGAGTGAGCGAAACTAATGAAAACATTGTTGGGGTAAAACCTAAAGGGAAAGACCTAGCACCAAATACAATTTGCCATCTGATCTAACTTCTGGAGGCAGTCAAAATGATCCTTAGAATTCTTCCCTACCTTATTCCTGTGCTGAGATACAGGCTGCTCCAACCTGCTGTAAAATGCTTGATATCGAGAGTGAGCGAAACTAATGGAAACATTGTTGGGGTAAAACCTAAAGGGAAAGACCTAGCACCAAATCCAATTTGCCATCTGATCTAACTTCTGGAGGCAGTCAAAATGATCCTTAGAATTCTTCCCTACCTTATTCCTGTGCTGTGATACAGGCTGCTCCAACCTGCTGTAAAATGCTTGATTTCGAGAGTGAGCGAAACTAATGAAAACATTGTTGGGGTAAAACCTAAAGGGAAAGGCCTAGCACCAAATTGCATTGGCCATCTGATCTAACTTCTGGAGGCAGTCAAAATGATCCTTAGAATTCTTCCCTACCTTATTCCTGTGCTGTGATACAGGCTGCTCCAACCTGCTGTAAAATGCTTGATTTCGAGAGTGATCGAAACTAATGAAAACATTGTTGGGGTAAAACCTAAAGGGAAAGGCCTAGCACCAAATTGCATTGGCCATCTGATCTAACTTCTGGAGGCAGTCAAAATGATCCTTAGAATTCTTCCCTACCTTATTCCTGTGCTGAGATACAGGCTGCTCCAACCTGCTGTAAAATGCTTGATTTCGAGAGTGAGCGAAACTAATGAAAACATTGTTGGGGTAAAACCTAAAGGGAAAGACCTAGCACCAAATCCAATTTGCCATCTGATCTAACTTCTGGAGGCAGTCAAAATGATCCTTAGAATTCTTCCCTACCTTATTCCTGTGCTGAGATACAGGCTGCTCCAACCTGCTGTAAAATGCTTGATTTCGAGAGTGAGCGAAACTAATGAAAACATTGTTGGGGTAAAACCTAAAGGGAAAGACCTAGCACCAAATCCAATTTGCCATCTGATCTAACTTCTGGAGGCAGTCAAAATGAGTATTTGAATTCTTCCCTACCTTATTCCTGTGCTGAGATACAGGCTGCTCCAACCTGCTGTAAAATGCTTGATTTCGAGAGTGAGCGAAACTAATGAAAACATTGTTGGGGTAAAACCTAAAGGGAAAGGCCTAGCACCAAATTGCATTGGCCATCTGATCTAACTTCTGGAGGCAGTCAAAATGATCCTTAGAATTCTTCCCTACCTTATTCCTGTGCTGAGATACAGGCTGCTCCAACCTGCTGTAAAATGCTTGATTTCGAGAGTGAGCGAAACTAATGAAAACATTGTTGGGGTAAAACCTAAAGGGAAAGGCCTAGCACCAAATACAATTTGCCATCTGATCTAACTTCTGGAGGCAGTCAAAATGATCCTTAGAATTCTTCCCTACCTTATTCCTGTGCTGAGATACAGGCTGCTCCAACCTGCTGTAAAATGCTTGATTTCGAGAGTGAGCGAAACTAATGAAAACATTGTTGGGGTAAAACCTAAAGGGAAAGACCTAGCACCAAATCCAATTTGCCATCTGATCTAACTTCTGGAGGCAGTCAAAATGATCCTTAGAATTCTTCCCTACCTTATTCCTGTGCTGAGATACAGGCTGCTCCAACCTGCTGTAAAATGCTTGATTTCGAGAGTGAGCGAAACTAATGAAAACATTGTTGGGGTAAAACCTAAAGGGAAAGACCTAGCACCAAATTGCATTGGCCATCTGATCTAACTTCTGGAGGCAGTCAAAATGATCCTTAGAATTCTTCCCTACCTTATTCCTGTGCTGAGATACAGGCTGCCCTTGCTCCCTCCAACCTGCTGTAAAATGCTTGATTTCGAGAGTGAGCGAAACTAATGAAAACATTGTTGGGGTAAAACCTAAAGGGAAAGGCCTAGCACCAAATTGCATTGGCCATCTGATCTAACTTCTGGAGGCAGTCAAAATGAGTATTTGAATTCTTCCCTACCTTATTCCTGTGCTGAGATACAGGCTGCTCCAACCTGCTGTAAAATGCTTGATTTCGAGAGTGAGCGAAACTAATGAAAACATTGTTGGGGTAAAACCTAAAGGGAAAGACCTAGCACCAAATTGCATTGGCCATCTGATCTAAATTCTGGAGGCAGTCAAAATGATCCTTAGAATTCTTCCCTACCTTATTCCTGTGCTGAGATACAGGCTGCTCCAACCTGCTGTAAAATGCTTGATTTCGAGAGTGAGCGAAACTAATGAAAACATTGTTGGGGTAAAACCTAAAGGGAAAGGCCTAGCACCAAATTGCATTGGCCATCTCTGGAGGCAGTCAAAATGATCCTTAGAATTCTTCCCTACCTTATTCCTGTGCTGAGATACAGGCTGCTCCAACCTGCTGTAAAATGCTTGATTTCGAGAGTGATCGAAACTAATGAAAACATTGTTGGGGTAAAACCTAAAGGGAAATACCTAGCACCAAATACAATTTGCCATCTGATCTAACTTCTGGAGGCAGTCAAAATGAGTATTTGAATTCTTCCTTACCTTATTCCTGTGCTGAGATACAGGCTGCTCCAACCTGCTGTAAAATGCTTGATTTCGAGAGTGAGCGAAACTAATGAAAACATTGTTGGGGTAAAACCTAAAGGGAAATGCCTAGCACCAAATACAATTTGCCATCTGATCTAACTTCTGGAGGCAGTCAAAATGAGTATTTGAATTCTTCCCTACCTTATTCCTGTGCTGAGATACAGGCTGCTCCAACCTGCTGTAAAATGCTTGATTTCGAGAGTGAGCGAAACTAATGAAAACATTGTTGGGGTAAAACCTAAAGGGAAAGGCCTAGCACCAAATTGCATTGGCCATCTGATCTAACTTCTGGAGGCAGTCAAAATGATCCTTAGAATTCTTCCCTACCTTATTCCTGTGCTGAGATACAGGCTGCTCCAACCTGCTGTAAAATGCTTGATTTCGAGAGTGAGCGAAACTAATGAAAACATTGTTGGGGTAAAACCTAAAGGGAAAGACCTAGCACCAAATACAATTTGCCATCTGATCTAACTTCTGGAGGCAGTCAAAATGAGTATTTGAATTCTTCCCTACCTTATTCCTGTGCTGAGATACAGGCTGCTCCAACCTGCTGTAAAATGCTTGATTTCGAGAGTGAGCGAAACTAATGAAAACATTGTTGGGGTAAAACCTAAAGGGAAATGCCTAGCACCAAATACAATTTGCCATCTGATCTAACTTCTGGAGGCAGTCAAAATGAGTATTTGAATTCTTCCCTACCTTATTCCTGTGCTGAGATACAGGCTGCTCCAACCTGCTGTAAAATGCTTGATTTCGAGAGTGAGCGAAACTAATGAAAACATTGTTGGGGTAAAACCTAAAGGGAAAGGCCAAGCACCAAATTGCATTGGCCATCTGATCTAACTTCTGGAGGCAGTCAAAATGAGTATTTGAATTCTTCCCTACCTTATTCCTGTGCTGAGATACAGGCTGCTCCAACCTGCTGTAAAATGCTTGATTTCGAGAGTGAGCGAAACTAATGAAAACATTGTTGGGGTAAAACCTAAAGGGAAAGACCTAGCACCAAATACAATTTGCCATCTGATCTAACTTCTGGAGGCAGTCAAAATGAGTATTTGAATTCTTCCCTACCTTATTCCTGTGCTGAGATACAGGCTGCTCCAACCTGCTGTAAAATGCTTGATTTCGAGAGTGAGCGAAACTAATGAAAACATTGTTGGGGTAAAACCTAAAGGGAAAGGCCTAGCACCAAATTGCATTGGCCATCTGATCTAACTTCTGGAGGCAGTCAAAATGATCCTTAGAATTCTTCCCTACCTTATTCCTGTGCTGTGATACAGGCTGATCCAACCTGCTGTAAAATGCTTGATTTCGAGAGTGAGCGAAACTAATGAAAACATTGTTGGGGTAAAACCTAAAGGGAAATGCCTAACACCAAATACAATTTGCCATCTGATCTAACTTCTGGAGGCAGTCAAAATGAGTATTTGAATTCTTCCCTACCTTATTCCTGTGCTGAGATACAGGCTGCTCCAACCTGCTGTAAAATGCTTGATTTCGAGAGTGAGCAAAACTAATGAAAACATTGTTGGGGTAAAACCTAAAGGGAAAGACCTAGCACCAAATCCAATTTGCCATCTGATCTAACTTCTGGAGGCAGTCAAAATGATCCTTAGAATTCTTCCCTACCTTATTCCTGTGCTGAGATACAGGCTGCTCCAACCTGCTGTAAAATGCTTGATTTCGAGAGTGAGCGAAACTAATGAAAACATTGTTGGGGTAAAACCTAAAGGGAAAGACCTAGCACCAAATCCAATTTGCCATCTGATCTAACTTCTGGAGGCAGTCAAAATGAGTATTTGAATTCTTCCCTACCTTATTCCTGTGCTGAGATACAGGCTGCTCCAACCTGCTGTAAAATGCTTGATTTCGAGAGTGAGCGAAACTAATGAAAACATTGTTGGGGTAAAACCTAAAGGGAAAGACCTAGCACCAAATCCAATTTGCCATCTGATCTAACTTCTGGAGGCAGTCAAAATGATCCTTAGAATTCTTCCCTACCTTATTCCTGTGCTGAGATACAGGCTGCTCCAACCTGCTGTAAAACGCTTGATTTCGAGAGTGATCGAAACTAATGAAAACATTGTTGGGGTAAAACCTAAAGGGAAAGACCTAGCACCAAATACAATTTGCCATCTGATCTAACTTCTGGAGGCAGTCAAAATGATCCTTAGAATTCTTCCCTACCTTATTCCTGTGCTGAGATACAGGCTGCTCCAACCTGCTGTAAAATGCTTGATTTCGAGAGTGAGCGAAACTAATGAAAACATTGTTGGGGTAAAACCTAAAGGGAAAGACCTAGCACCAAATACAATTTGCCATCTGATCTAACTTCTGGAGGCAGTCAAAATGATCCTTAGAATTCTTCCCTACCTTATTCCTGTGCTGAGATACAGGCTGCTCCAACCTGCTGTAAAATGCTTGATTTCGAGAGTGAGCGAAACTAATGAAAACATTGTTGGGGTAAAACCTAAAGGGAAAGACCTAGCACCAAATACAATTTGCCATCTGATCTAACTTCTGGAGGCAGTCAAAATGATCCTTAGAATTCTTCCCTACCTTATTCCTGTGCTGAGATACAGGCTGCTCCAACCTGCTGTAAAATGCTTGATTTCGAGAGTGAGCGAAACTAATGAAAACATTGTTGGGGTAAAACCTAAAGGGAAAGGCCTAGCACCAAATTGCATTGGCCATCTGATCTAACTTCTGGAGGCAGTCAAAATGATCCTTAGAATTCTTCCCTACCTTATTCCTGTGCTGTGATACAGGCTGCTCCAACCTGCTGTAAAATGCTTGATTTCGAGAGTGATCGAAACTAATGAAAACATTGTTGGGGTAAAACCTAAAGGGAAAGGCCTAGCACCAAATTGCATTGGCCATCTGATCTAACTTCTGGAGGCAGTCAAAATGATCCTTAGAATTCTTCCCTACCTTATTCCTGTGCTGAGATACAGGCTGCTCCAACCTGCTGTAAAATGCTTGATTTCGAGAGTGAGCGAAACTAATGAAAACATTGTTGGGGTAAAACCTAAAGGGAAAGACCTAGCACCAAATCCAATTTGCCATCTGATCTAACTTCTGGAGGCAGTCAAAATGATCCTTAGAATTCTTCCCTACCTTATTCCTGTGCTGAGATACAGGCTGCTCCAACCTGCTGTAAAATGCTTGATTTCGAGAGTGAGCGAAACTAATGAAAACATTGTTGGGGTAAAACCTAAAGGGAAAGACCTAGCACCAAATCCAATTTGCCATCTGATCTAACTTCTGGAGGCAGTCAAAATGAGTATTTGAATTCTTCCCTACCTTATTCCTGTGCTGAGATACAGGCTGCTCCAACCTGCTGTAAAATGCTTGATTTCGAGAGTGAGCGAAACTAATGAAAACATTGTTGGGGTAAAACCTAAAGGGAAAGGCCTAGCACCAAATTGCATTGGCCATCTGATCTAACTTCTGGAGGCAGTCAAAATGATCCTTAGAATTCTTCCCTACCTTATTCCTGTGCTGAGATACAGGCTGCTCCAACCTGCTGTAAAATGCTTGATTTCGAGAGTGAGCGAAACTAATGAAAACATTGTTGGGGTAAAACCTAAAGGGAAAGGCCTAGCACCAAATTGCATTGGCCATCTGATCTAACTTCTGGAGGCAGTCAAAATGATCCTTAGAATTCTTCCCTACCTTATTCCTGTGCTGTGATACAGGCTGCTCCAACCTGCTGTAAAATGCTTGATTTCGAGAGCGATCGAAACTAATGAAAACATTGTTGGGGTAAAACCTAAAGGGAAAGGCCTAGCACCAAATTGCATTGGCCATCTGATCTAACTTCTGGAGGCAGTCAAAATGAGTATTTGAATTCTTCCCTACCTTATTCCTGTGCTGAGATACAGGCTGCTCCAACCTGCTGTAAAATGCTTGATTTCGAGAGTGAGCGAAACTAATGAAAACATTGTTGGGGTAAAACCTAAAGGGAAAGACCTAGCACCAAATACAATTTGCCATCTGATCTAACTTCTGGAGGCAGTCAAAATGATCCTTAGAATTCTTCCCTACCTTATTCCTGTGCTGAGATACAGGCTGCTCCAACCTGCTGTAAAATGCTTGATTTCGAGAGTGATCGAAACTAATGAAAACATTGTTGGGGTAAAACCTAAAGGGAAAGACCTAGCACCAAATTGCATTGGCCATCTGATCTAACTTCTGGAGGCAGTCAAAATGATCCTTAGAATTCTTCCCTACCTTATTCCTGTGCTGTGATACAGGCTGCTCCAACCTGCTGTAAAATGCTTGATTTCGAGAGTGAGCGAAACTAATGAAAATATTGTTGGGGTAAAACCTAAAGGGAAATGCCTAGCACCAAATACAATTTGCCATCTGATCTAACTTCTGGAGGCAGTCAAAATGAGTATTTGAATTCTTCCCTACCTTATTCCTGTGCTGAGATACAGGCTGCTCCAACCTGCTGTAAAATGCTTGATTTCGAGAGTGAGCGAAACTAATGAAAACATTGTTGGGGTAAAACCTAAAGGGAAAGACCTAGCACCAAATACAATTTGCCATCTGATCTAACTTCTGGAGGCAGTCAAAATGAGTATTTGAATTCTTCCCTACCTTATTCCTGTGCTGAGATACAGGCTGCTCCAACCTGCTGTAAAATGCTTGATTTCGAGAGTGAGCGAAACTAATGAAAACATTGTTGGGGTAAAACCTAAAGGGAAAGGCCTAGCACCAAATTGCATTGGCCATCTGATCTAACTTCTGGAGGCAGTCAAAATGATCCTTAGAATTCTTCCCTACCTTATTCCTGTGCTGAGATACAGGCTGCTCCAACCTGCTGTAAAATGCTTGATTTCGAGAGTGAGCGAAACTAATGAAAACATTGTTGGGGTAAAACCTAAAGGGAAAGACCTAGCACCAAATACAATTTGCCATCTGATCTAACTTCTGGAGGCAGTCAAAATGATCCTTAGAATTCTTCCCTACCTTATTCCTGTGCTGAGATACAGGCTGCTCCAACCTGCTGTAAAATGCTTGATTTCGAGAGTGAGCGAAACTAATGAAAACATTGTTGGGGTAAAACCTAAAGGGAAAGACCTAGCACCAAATACAATTTGCCATCTGATCTAACTTCTGGAGGCAGTCAAAATGATCCTTAGAATTCTTCCCTACCTTATTCCTGTGCTGAGATACAGGCTGCTCCAACCTGCTGTAAAATGCTTGATTTCGAGAGTGAGCGAAACTAATGAAAACATTGTTGGGGTAAAACCTAAAGGGAAAGACCTAGCACCAAATCCAATTTGCCATCTGATCTAACTTCTGGAGGCAGTCAAAATGATCCTTAGAATTCTTCCCTACCTTATTCCTGTGCTGAGATACAGGCTGCTCCAACCTGCTGTAAAATGCTTGATTTCGAGAGTGAGCGAAACTAATGAAAACATTGTTGGGGTAAAACCTAAAGGGAAAGACCTAGCACCAAATCCAATTTGCCATCTGATCTAACTTCTGGAGGCAGTCAAAATGAGTATTTGAATTCTTCCCTACCTTATTCCTGTGCTGAGATACAGGCTGCTCCAACCTGCTGTAAAATGCTTGATTTCGAGAGTGAGCGAAACTAATGAAAACATTGTTGGGGTAAAACCTAAAGGGAAAGGCCTAGCACCAAATTGCATTGGCCATCTGATCTAACTTCTGGAGGCAGTCAAAATGAGTATTTGAATTCTTCCCTACCTTATTCCTGTGCTGAGATACAGGCTGCTCCAACCTGCTGTAAAATGCTTGATTTCGAGAGTGAGCGAAACTAATGAAAACATTGTTGGGGTAAAACCTAAAGGGAAAGACCTAGCACCAAATACAATTTGCCATCTGATCTAACTTCTGGAGGCAGTCAAAATGAGTATTTGAATTCTTCCCTACCTTATTCCTGTGCTGAGATACAGGCTGCTCCAACCTGCTGTAAAATGCTTGATTTCGTGAGTGAATGGAACTAACGAAAACATTGTTGGGGTAAAACCTAAAGGGAAATGCCTAGCACCAAATACAATTTGCCATCTGATCTAACTTCTGGAGGCAGTCAAAATGAGTATTTGAATTCTTCCCTACCTTATTCCTGTGCTGAGATACAGGCTGCTCCAACCTGCTGTAAAATGCTTGATTTCGAGAGTGAGCGAAACTAATGAAAACATTGTTGGGGTAAAACCTAAAGGGAAAGGCCTTGCACCAAATTGCATTGGCCATCTGATCTAACTTCTGGAGGCAGTCAAAATGAGTATTTGAATTCTTCCCTACCTTATTCCTGTGCTGAGATACAGGCTGCTCCAACCTGCTGTAAAATGCTTGATTTCGAGAGTGAGCGAAACTAATGAAAACATTGTTGGGGTAAAACCTAAAGGGAAAGACCTAGCACCAAATCCAATTTGCCATCTGATCTAACTTCTGGAGGCAGTCAAAATGATCCTTAGAATTCTTCCCTACCTTATTCCTGTGCTGAGATACAGGCTGCTCCAACCTGCTGTAAAATGCTTGATTTCGAGAGTGAGCGAAACTAATGAAAACATTGTTGGGGTAAAACCTAAAGGGAAAGACCTAGCACCAAATACAATTTGCCATCTGATCTAACTTCTGGAGGCAGTCAAAATGATCCTTAGAATTCTTCCCTACCTTATTCCTGTGCTGAGATACAGGCTGCTCCAACCTGCTGTAAAATGCTTGATTTCGAGAGTGAGCGAAACTAATGAAAACATTGTTGGGGTAAAACCTAAAGGGAAAGACCTAGCACCAAATCCAATTTGCCATCTGATCTAACTTCTGGAGGCAGTCAAAATGATCCTTAGAATTCTTCCCTACCTTATTCCTGTGCTGAGATACAGGCTGCTCCAACCTGCTGTAAAATGCTTGATTTCGAGAGTGAGCGAAACTAATGAAAACATTGTTGGGGTAAAACCTAAAGGGAAAGACCTAGCACCAAATCCAATTTGCCATCTGATCTAACTTCTGGAGGCAGTCAAAATGATCCTTAGAATTCTTCCCTACCTTATTCCTGTGCTGAGATACAGGCTGCTCCAACCTGCTGTAAAATGCTTGATTTCGAGAGTGAGCGAAACTAATGAAAACATTGTTGGGGTAAAACCTAAAGGGAAAGACCTAGCACCAAATACAATTTGCCATCTGATCTAACTTCTGGAGGCAGTCAAAATGATCCTTAGAATTCTTCCCTACCTTATTCCTGTGCTGAGATACAGGCTGCTCCAACCTGCTGTAAAATGCTTGATTTCGAGAGTGAGCGAAACTAATGAAAACATTGTTGGGGTAAAACCTAAAGGGAAAGACCTAGCACCAAATCCAATTTGCCATCTGATCTAACTTCTGGAGGCAGTCAAAATGATCCTTAGAATTCTTCCCTACCTTATTCCTGTGCTGAGATACAGGCTGCTCCAACCTGCTGTAAAATGCTTGATTTCGAGAGTGAGCGAAACTAATGAAAACATTGTTGGGGTAAAACCTAAAGGGAAAGACCTAGCACCAAATACAATTTGCCATCTGATCTAACTTCTGGAGGCAGTCAAAATGATCCTTAGAATTCTTCCCTACCTTATTCCTGTGCTGAGATACAGGCTGCTCCAACCTGCTGTAAAATGCTTGATTTCGAGAGTGAGCGAAACTAATGAAAACATTGTTGGGGTAAAACCTAAAGGGAAAGACCTAGCACCAAATACAATTTGCCATCTGATCTAACTTCTGGAGGCAGTCAAAATGATCCTTAGAATTCTTCCCTACCTTATTCCTGTGCTGAGATACAGGCTGCTCCAACCTGCTGTAAAATGCTTGATTTCGAGAGTGAGCGAAACTAATGAAAACATTGTTGGGGTAAAACCTAAAGGGAAAGACCTAGCACCAAATACAATTTGCCATCTGATCTAACTTCTGGAGGCAGTCAAAATGAGTATTTGAATTCTTCCCTACCTTATTCCTGTGCTGAGATACAGGCTGCTCCAACCTGCTGTAAAATGCTTGATTTCGAGAGTGAGCGAAACTAATGAAAACATTGTTGGGGTAAAACCTAAAGGGAAAGATCTAGCACCAAATACAATTTGCCATCTGATCTAACTTCTGGAGGCAGTCAAAATGAGTATTTGAATTCTTCCCTACCTTATTCCTGTGCTGAGATACAGGCTGCTCCAACCTGCTGTAAAATGCTTGATTTCGAGAGTGAGCGAAACTAATGAAAACATTGTTGGGGTAAAACCTAAAGGGAAAGACCTAGCACCAAATACAATTTGCCATCTGATCTAACTTCTGGAGGCAGTCAAAATGAGTATTTGAATTCTTCCCTACCTTATTCCTGTGCTGAGATACAGGCTGCTCCAACCTGCTGTAAAATGCTTGATTTCGAGAGTGAGCGAAACTAATGAAAACATTGTTGGGGTAAAACCTAAAGGGAAAGGCCTAGCACCAAATTGCATTGGCCATCTGATCTAACTTCTGGAGGCAGTCAAAATGATCCTTAGAATTCTTCCCTACCTTATTCCTGTGCTGAGATACAGGCTGCTCCAACCTGCTGTAAAATGCTTGATTTCGAGAGTGAGCGAAACTAATGAAAACATTGTTGGGGTAAAACCTAAAGGGAAAGACCTAGCACCAAATACAATTTGCCATCTGATCTAACTTCTGGAGGCAGTCAAAATGATCCTTAGAATTCTTCCCTACCTTATTCCTGTGCTGAGATACAGGCTGCTCCAACCTGCTGTAAAATGCTTGATTTCGAGAGTGAGCGAAACTAATGAAAACATTGTTGGGGTAAAACCTAAAGGGAAAGACCTAGCACCAAATACAATTTGCCATCTGATCTAACTTCTGGAGGCAGTCAAAATGATCCTTAGAATTCTTCCCTACCTTATTCCTGTGCTGAGATACAGGCTGCTCCAACCTGCTGTAAAATGCTTGATTTCGAGAGTGAGCGAAACTAATGAAAACATTGTTGGGGTAAAACCTAAAGGGAAAGACCTAGCACCAAATCCAATTTGCCATCTGATCTAACTTCTGGAGGCAGTCAAAATGATCCTTAGAATTCTTCCCTACCTTATTCCTGTGCTGAGATACAGGCTGCTCCAACCTGCTGTAAAATGCTTGATTTCGAGAGTGAGCGAAACTAATGAAAACATTGTTGGGGTAAAACCTAAAGGGAAAGACCTAGCACCAAATCCAATTTGCCATCTGATCTAACTTCTGGAGGCAGTCAAAATGAGTATTTGAATTCTTCCCTACCTTATTCCTGTGCTGAGATACAGGCTGCTCCAACCTGCTGTAAAATGCTTGATTTCGAGAGTGAGCGAAACTAATGAAAACATTGTTGGGGTAAAACCTAAAGGGAAAGGCCTAGCACCAAATTGCATTGGCCATCTGATCTAACTTCTGGAGGCAGTCAAAATGAGTATTTGAATTCTTCCCTACCTTATTCCTGTGCTGAGATACAGGCTGCTCCAACCTGCTGTAAAATGCTTGATTTCGAGAGTGAGCGAAACTAATGAAAACATTGTTGGGGTAAAACCTAAAGGGAAAGACCTAGCACCAAATACAATTTGCCATCTGATCTAACTTCTGGAGGCAGTCAAAATGAGTATTTGAATTCTTCCCTACCTTATTCCTGTGCTGAGATACAGGCTGCTCCAACCTGCTGTAAAATGCTTGATTTCGTGAGTGAATGGAACTAACGAAAACATTGTTGGGGTAAAACCTAAAGGGAAATGCCTAGCACCAAATACAATTTGCCATCTGATCTAACTTCTGGAGGCAGTCAAAATGAGTATTTGAATTCTTCCCTACCTTATTCCTGTGCTGAGATACAGGCTGCTCCAACCTGCTGTAAAATGCTTGATTTCGAGAGTGAGCGAAACTAATGAAAACATTGTTGGGGTAAAACCTAAAGGGAAAGGCCTTGCACCAAATTGCATTGGCCATCTGATCTAACTTCTGGAGGCAGTCAAAATGAGTATTTGAATTCTTCCCTACCTTATTCCTGTGCTGAGATACAGGCTGCTCCAACCTGCTGTAAAATGCTTGATTTCGAGAGTGAGCGAAACTAATGAAAACATTGTTGGGGTAAAACCTAAAGGGAAAGACCTAGCACCAAATACAATTTGCCATCTGATCTAACTTCTGGAGGCAGTCAAAATGAGTATTTGAATTCTTCCCTACCTTATTCCTGTGCTGAGATACAGGCTGCTCCAACCTGCTGTAAAATGCTTGATTTCGAGAGTGAGCGAAACTAATGAAAACATTGTTGGGGTAAAACCTAAAGGGAAAGACCTAGCACCAAATACAATTTGCCATCTGATCTAACTTCTGGAGGCAGTCAAAATGATCCTTAGAATTCTTCCCTACCTTATTCCTGTGCTGAGATACAGGCTGCTCCAACCTGCTGTAAAATGCTTGATTTCGAGAGTGAGCGAAACTAATGAAAACATTGTTGGGGTAAAACCTAAAGGGAAAGACCTAGCACCAAATCCAATTTGCCATCTGATCTAACTTCTGGAGGCAGTCAAAATGATCCTTAGAATTCTTCCCTACCTTATTCCTGTGCTGAGATACAGGCTGCTCCAACCTGCTGTAAAATGCTTGATTTCGAGAGTGAGCGAAACTAATGAAAACATTGTTGGGGTAAAACCTAAAGGGAAAGACCTAGCACCAAATCCAATTTGCCATCTGATCTAACTTCTGGAGGCAGTCAAAATGATCCTTAGAATTCTTCCCTACCTTATTCCTGTGCTGAGATACAGGCTGCTCCAACCTGCTGTAAAATGCTTGATTTCGAGAGTGAGCGAAACTAATGAAAACATTGTTGGGGTAAAACCTAAAGGGAAAGACCTAGCACCAAATACAATTTGCCATCTGATCTAACTTCTGGAGGCAGTCAAAATGATCCTTAGAATTCTTCCCTACCTTATTCCTGTGCTGAGATACAGGCTGCTCCAACCTGCTGTAAAATGCTTGATTTCGAGAGTGAGCGAAACTAATGAAAACATTGTTGGGGTAAAACCTAAAGGGAAAGACCTAGCACCAAATCCAATTTGCCATCTGATCTAACTTCTGGAGGCAGTCAAAATGATCCTTAGAATTCTTCCCTACCTTATTCCTGTGCTGAGATACAGGCTGCTCCAACCTGCTGTAAAATGCTTGATTTCGAGAGTGAGCGAAACTAATGAAAACATTGTTGGGGTAAAACCTAAAGGGAAAGACCTAGCACCAAATACAATTTGCCATCTGATCTAACTTCTGGAGGCAGTCAAAATGATCCTTAGAATTCTTCCCTACCTTATTCCTGTGCTGAGATACAGGCTGCTCCAACCTGCTGTAAAATGCTTGATTTCGAGAGTGAGCGAAACTAATGAAAACATTGTTGGGGTAAAACCTAAAGGGAAAGACCTAGCACCAAATACAATTTGCCATCTGATCTAACTTCTGGAGGCAGTCAAAATGATCCTTAGAATTCTTCCCTACCTTATTCCTGTGCTGAGATACAGGCTGCTCCAACCTGCTGTAAAATGCTTGATTTCGAGAGTGAGCGAAACTAATGAAAACATTGTTGGGGTAAAACCTAAAGGGAAAGACCTAGCACCAAATACAATTTGCCATCTGATCTAACTTCTGGAGGCAGTCAAAATGAGTATTTGAATTCTTCCCTACCTTATTCCTGTGCTGAGATACAGGCTGCTCCAACCTGCTGTAAAATGCTTGATTTCGAGAGTGAGCGAAACTAATGAAAACATTGTTGGGGTAAAACCTAAAGGGAAAGATCTAGCACCAAATACAATTTGCCATCTGATCTAACTTCTGGAGGCAGTCAAAATGAGTATTTGAATTCTTCCCTACCTTATTCCTGTGCTGAGATACAGGCTGCTCCAACCTGCTGTAAAATGCTTGATTTCGAGAGTGAGCGAAACTAATGAAAACATTGTTGGGGTAAAACCTAAAGGGAAAGGCCTAGCACCAAATTGCATTGGCCATCTGATCTAACTTCTGGAGGCAGTCAAAATGATCCTTAGAATTCTTCCCTACCTTATTCCTGTGCTGAGATACAGGCTGCTCCAACCTGCTGTAAAATGCTTGATTTCGAGAGTGAGCGAAACTAATGAAAACATTGTTGGGGTAAAACCTAAAGGGAAAGGCCTAGCACCAAATACAATTTGCCATCTGATCTAACTTCTGGAGGCAGTCAAAATGATCCTTAGAATTCTTCCCTACCTTATTCCTGTGCTGAGATACAGGCTGCTCCAACCTGCTGTAAAATGCTTGATTTCGAGAGTGAGCGAAACTAATGGAAACATTGTTGGGGTAAAACCTGAAGGGAAAGACCTAGCACCAAATACAATTTGCCATCTGATCTAACTTCTGGAGGCAGTCAAAATGATCCTTAGAATTCTTCCCTACCTTATTCCTGTGCTGAGATACAGGCTGATCCAACCTGCTGTAAAATGCTTGATTTCGAGAGTGAGCGAAACTAATGAAAACATTGTTGGGGTAAAACCTAAAGGGAAAGGCCTAGCACCAAATTGCATTGGCCATCTGATATAACTTCTGGAGGCAGTCAAAATGATCCTTAGAATTCTTCCCTACCTTATTCCTGTGCTGTGATACAGGCTGCTACAACCTGCTGTAAAATGCTTGATTTCGAGAGTGAGCGAAACTAATGGAAACATTGTTGGGGTAAAACCTAAAGGGAAAGACCTAGCACCAAATCCAATTTGCCATCTGATCTAACTTCTGGAGGCAGTCAAAATGAGTATTTGAATTCTTCCCTACCTTATTCCTGTGCTGAGATACAGGCTGCTCCAACCTGCTGTAAAATGCTTGATTTCGAGAGTGAGCGAAACTAATGAAAACATTGTTGGGGTAAAACCTAAAGGGAAAGACCTAGCACCAAATCCAATTTGCCATCTGATCTAACTTCTGGAGGCAGTCAAAATGATCCTTAGAATTCTTCCCTACCTTATTCCTGTGCTGAGATACAGGCTGCTCCAACCTGCTGTAAAATGCTTGATTTCGAGAGTGAGCGAAACTAATGAAAACATTGTTGGGGTAAAACCTAAAGGGAAAGGCCTAGCACCAAATTGCATTGGCCATCTGATCTAACTTCTGGAGGCAGTCAAAATGAGCCTTAGAATTCTTCCCTACCTTATTCCTGTGCTGAGATACAGGCTGCTCCAACCTGCTGTAAAATGCTTGATTTCGAGAGTGAGCGAAACTAATGAAAACATTGTTGGGGTAAAACCTAAAGGGAAAGACCTAGCACCAAATCCAATTTGCCATCTGATCTAACTTCTGGAGGCAGTCAAAATGATCCTTAGAATTCTTCCCTACCTTATTCCTGTGCTGAGATACAGGCTGCTCCAACCTGCTGTAAAATGCTTGATTTCGAGAGTGAGCGAAACTAATGAAAACATTGTTGGGGTAAAACCTAAAGGGAAAGACCTAGCACCAAATCCAATTTGCCATCTGATCTAACTTCTGGAGGCAGTCAAAATGATCCTTAGAATTCTTCCCTACCTTATTCCTGTGCTGAGATACAGGCTGCTCCAACCTGCTGTAAAATGCTTGATTTCGAGAGTGAGCGAAACTAATGAAAACATTGTTGGGGTAAAACCTAAAGGGAAAGGCCTAGCACCAAATTGCATTGGCCATCTGATCTAACTTCTGGAGGCAGTCAAAATGATCCTTAGAATTCTTCCCTACCTTATTCCTGTGCTGTGATACAGGCTGCTACAACCTGCTGTAAAATGCTTGATTTCGAGAGTGAGCGAAACTAATGGAAACATTGTTGGGGTAAAACCTAAAGGGAAAGACCTAGCACCAAATCCAATTTGCCATCTGATCTAACTTCTGGAGGCAGTCAAAATGAGTATTTGAATTCTTCCCTACCTTATTCCTGTGCTGAGATACAGGCTGCTCCAACCTGCTGTAAAATGCTTGATTTCGAGAGTGAGCGAAACTAATGAAAACATTGTTGGGGTAAAACCTAAAGGGAAAGACCTAGCACCAAATCCAATTTGCCATCTGATCTAACTTCTGGAGGCAGTCAAAATGATCCTTAGAATTCTTCCCTACCTTATTCCTGTGCTGAGATACAGGCTGCTCCAACCTGCTGTAAAATGCTTGATTTCGAGAGTGAGCGAAACTAATGGAAACATTGTTGGGGTAAAACCTAAAGGGAAAGACCTAGCACCAAATCCAATTTGCCATCTGATCTAACTTCTGGAGGCAGTCAAAATGATCCTTAGAATTCTTCCCTACCTTATTCCTGTGCTGAGATACAGGCTGCTCCAACCTGCTGTAAAATGCTTGATTTCGAGAGTGAGCGAAACTAATGAAAACATTGTTGGGGTAAAACCTAAAGGGAAAGGCCTAGCACCAAATTGCATTGGCCATCTGATCTAACTTCTGGAGGCAGTCAAAATGATCCTTAGAATTCTTCCCTACCTTATTCCTGTGCTGTGATACAGGCTGCTACAACCTGCTGTAAAATGCTTGATTTCGAGAGTGAGCGAAACTAATGAAAACATTGTTGGGGTAAAACCTAAAGGGAAAGACCTAGCACCAAATCCAATTTGCCATCTGATCTAACTTCTGGAGGCAGTCAAAATGAGTATTTGAATTCTTCCCTACCTTATTCCTGTGCTGAGATACAGGCTGCTCCAACCTGCTGTAAAATGCTTGATTTCGAGAGTGAGCGAAACTAATGAAAACATTGTTGGGGTAAAACCTAAAGGGAAAGACCTAGCACCAAATCCAATTTGCCATCTGATCTAACTTCTGGAGGCAGTCATAATGATCCTTAGAATTCTTCCCTACCTTATTCCTGTGCTGAGATACAGGCTGCTCCAACCTGCTGTAAAATGCTTGATTTCGAGAGTGAGCGAAACTAATGAAAACATTGTTGGGGTAAAACCTAAAGGGAAAGACCTAGCACCAAATCCAATTTGCCATCTGATCTAACTTCTGGAGGCAGTCAAAATGAGTATTTGAATTCTTCCCTACCTTATTCCTGTGCTGAGATACAGGCTGCTCCAACCTGCTGTAAAATGCTTGATTTCGAGAGTGAGCGAAACTAATGAAAACATTGTTGGGGTAAAACCTAAAGGGAAAGACCTAGCACCAAATCCAATTTGCCATCTGATCTAACTTCTGGAGGCAGTCAAAATGATCCTTAGAATTCTTCCCTACCTTATTCCTGTGCTGAGATACAGGCTGCTCCAACCTGCTGTAAAATGCTTGATTTCGAGAGTGAGCGAAACTAATGAAAACATTGTTGGGGTAAAACCTAAAGGGAAAGACCTAGCACCAAATCCAATTTGCCATCTGATGTAACTTCTGGAGGCAGTCAAAATGATCCTTAGAATTCTTCCCTACCTTATTCCTGTGCTGAGATACAGGCTGCTCCAACCTGCTGTAAAATGCTTGATTTCGAGAGTGAGCGAAACTAATGAAAACATTGTTGGGGTAAAACCTAAAGGGAAAGACCTAGCACCAAATACAATTTGCCATCTGATCTAACTTCTGGAGGCAGTCAAAATGATCCTTAGAATTCTTCCCTACCTTATTCCTGTGCTGAGATACAGGCTGCTCCAACCTGCTGTAAAATGCTTGATTTCGAGAGTGAGCGAAACTAATGAAAACATTGTTGGGGTAAAACCTAAAGGGAAAGGCCTAGCACCAAATTGCATTGGCGATCTGATCTAACTTCTGGAGGCAGTCAAAATGATCCTTAGAATTCTTCCCTACCTTATTCCTGTGCTGTGATACAGGCTGCTCCAACCTGCTGTAAAATGCTTGATTTCGAGAGTGAGCGAAACTAATGGAAACATTGTTGGGGTAAAACCTAAAGGGAAAGACCTAGCACCAAATCCAATTTGCCATCTGATCTAACTTCTGGAGGCAGTCAAAATGAGTATTTGAATTCTTCCCTACCTTATTCCTGTGCTGAGATACAGGCTGCTCCAACCTGCAGTAAAATGCTTGATTTCGAGAGTGAGCGAAACTAATGAAAACATTGTTGGGGTAAAACCTAAAGGGAAAGACCTAGCACCAAATCCAATTTGCCATCTGATCTAACTTCTGGAGGCAGTCAAAATGATCCTTAGAATTCTTCCCTACCTTATTCCTGTGCTGAGATACAGGCTGCTCCAACCTGCTGTAAAATGCTTGATTTCGAGAGTGAGCGAAACTAATGAAAACATTGTTGGGGTAAAACCTAAAGGGAAAGACCTAGCACCAAATACAATTTGCCATCTGATCTAACTTCTGGAGGCAGTCAAAATGATCCTTAGAATTCTTCCCTACCTTATTCCTGTGCTGAGATACAGGCTGCTCCAACCTGCTGTAAAATGCTTGATTTCGAGAGTGAGCGAAACTAATGAAAACATTGTTGGGGTAAAACCTAAAGGGAAAGACCTAGCACCAAATCCAATTTGCCATCTGATCTAACTTCTGGAGGCAGTCAAAATGATCCTTAGAATTCTTCCCTACCTTATTCCTGTGCTGAGATACAGGCTGCTCCAACCTGCTGTAAAATGCTTGATTTCGAGAGTGAGCGAAACTAATGAAAACATTGTTGGGGTAAAACCTAAAGGGAAAGACCTAGCACCAAATCCAATTTGCCATCTGATCTAACTTCTGGAGGCAGTCAAAATGATCCTTAGAATTCTTCCCTACCTTATTCCTGTGCTGAGATACAGGCTGCTCCAACCTGCTGTAAAATGCTTGATTTCGAGAGTGAGCGAAACTAATGAAAACATTGTTGGGGTAAAACCTAAAGGGAAAGACCTAGCACCAAATACAATTTGCCGTCTGATCTAACTTCTGGAGGCAGTCAAAATGATCCTTAGAATTCTTCCCTACCTTATTCCTGTGCTGAGATACAGGCTGCTCCAACCTGCTGTAAAATGCTTGATTTCGAGAGTGAGCGAAACTAATGAAAACATTGTTGGGGTAAAACCTAAAGGGAAAGACCTAGCACCAAATCCAATTTGCCATCTGATCTAACTTCTGGAGGCAGTCAAAATGAGTATTTGAATTCTTCCCTACCTTATTCCTGTGCTGAGATACAGGCTGCTCCAACCTGCTGTAAAATGCTTGATTTCGAGAGTGAGCGAAACTAATGAAAACATTGTTGGGGTAAAACCTAAAGGGAAAGGCCTAGCACCAAATTGCATTGGCCATCTGATCTAACTTCTGGAGGCAGTCAAAATGAGTATTTGAATTCTTCCCTACCTTATTCCTGTGCTGAGATACAGGCTGCTCCAACCTGCTGTAAAATGCTTGATTTCGAGAGTGAGCGAAACTAATGAAAACATTGTTGGGGTAAAACCTAAAGGGAAAGACCTAGCACCAAATCCAATTTGCCATCTGATCTAACTTCTGGAGGCAGTCAAAATGATCCTTAGAATTCTTCCCTACCTTATTCCTGTGCTGAGATACAGGCTGCTCCAACCTGCTGTAAAATGCTTGATTTTGAGAGTGAGCGAAACTAATGAAAACATTGTTGGGGTAAAACCTAAAGGGAAAGACCTAGCACCAAATACAATTTGCCATCTGATCTAACTTCTGGAGGCAGTCAAAATGAGTATTTGAATTCTTCCCTACCTTATTCCTGTGCTGAGATACAGGCTGCTCCAACCTGCTGTAAAATGCTTGATTTCGAGAGTGAGCGAAACTAATGAAAACATTGTTGGGGTAAAACCTAAAGGGAAAGGCCTAGCACCAAATTGCATTGGCCATCTGATCTAACTTCTGGAGGCAGTCAAAATGATCCTTAGAATTCTTCCCTACCTTATTCCTGTGCTGAGATACAGGCTGCTCCAACCTGCTGTAAAATGCTTGATTTCGAGAGTGAGCGAAACTAATGAAAACATTGTTGGGGTAAAACCTAAAGGGAAAGGCCTAGCACCAAATCCAATTTGCCATCTGATCTAACTTCTGGAGGCAGTCAAAATGAGTATTTGAATTCTTCCCTACCTTATTCCTGTGCTGAGATACAGGCTGCTCCAATCTGCTGTAAAATGCTTGATTTCGAGAGTGAGCGAAACTAATGAAAACATTGTTGGGGTAAAACCTAAAGGGAAAGGCCTAGCACCAAATTGCATTGGCCATCTGATCTAACTTCTGGAGGCAGTCAAAATGATCCTTAGAATTCTTCCCTACCTTATTCCTGTGCTGAGATACAGGCTGCTCCAACCTGCTGTAAAATGCTTGATTTCGAGAGTGAGCGAAACTAATGAAAACATTGTTGGGGTAAAACCTAAAGGGAAAGACCTAGCACCAAATCCAATTTGCCATCTGATCTAACTTCTGGAGGCAGTCAAAATGAGTATTTGAATTCTTCCCTACCTTATTCCTGTGCTGAGATACAGGCTGCTCCAACCTGCTGTAAAATGCTTGATTTCGAGAGTGAGCGAAACTAATGAAAACATTGTTGGGGTAAAACCTAAAGGGAAAGACCTAGCACCAAATACAATTTCCCATCTGATCTAACTTCTGGAGGCAGTCAAAATGATCCTTAGAATTCTTCCCTACCTTATTCCTGTGCTGAGATACAGGCTGCTCCAACCTGCTGTAAAATGCTTGATTTCGAGAGTGAGCGAAACTAATGGAAACATTGTTGGGGTAAAGCCTAAAGGGAAAGACCTAGCACCAAATACAATTTGCCATCTGATCTAACTTCTGGAGGCAGTCAAAATGATCCTTAGAATTCTTCCCTACCTTATTCCTGTGCTGAGATACAGGCTGCTCCAACCTGCTGTAAAATGCTTGATTTCGAGAGTGAGCGAAACTAATGAAAACATTGTTGGGGTAAAACCTAAAGGGAAAGGCCTAGCACCAAATTGCATTGGCCATCTGATCTAACTTCTGGAGGCAGTCAAAATGATCCTTAGAATTCTTCCCTACCTTATTCCTGTGCTGTGATACAGGCTGCTACAACCTGCTGTAAAATGCTTGATTTCGAGAGTGAGCGAAACTAATGAAAACATTGTTGGGGTAAAACCTAAAGGGAAAGACCTAGCACCAAATCCAATTTGCCATCTGATCTAACTTCTGGAGGCAGTCAAAATGAGTATTTGAATTCTTCCCTACCTTATTCCTGTGCTGAGATACAGGCTGCTCCAACCTGCTGTAAAATGCTTGATTTTGAGAGTGAGCGAAACTAATGAAAACATTGTTGGGGTAAAACCTAAAGGGAAAGACCTAGCACCAAATCCAATTTGCCATCTGATCTAACTTCTGGAGGCAGTCAAAATGATCCTTAGAATTCTTCCCTACCTTATTCCTGTGCTGAGATACAGGCTGCTCCAACCTGCTGTAAAATGCTTGATTTCGAGAGTGAGCGAAACTAATGGAAACATTGTTGGGGTAAAACCTAAAGGGAAAGACCTAGCACCAAATCCAATTTGCCATCTGATCTAACTTCTGGAGGCAGTCAAAATGATCCTTAGAATTCTTCCCTACCTTATTCCTGTGCTGAGATACAGGCTGCTCCAACCTGCTGTAAAATGCTTGATTTCGAGAGTGAGCGAAACTAATGAAAACATTGTTGGGGTAAAACCTAAAGGGAAAGGCCTAGCACCAAATTGCATTGGCCATCTGATCTAACTTCTGGAGGCAGTCAAAATGATCCTTAGAATTCTTCCCTACCTTATTCCTGTGCTGTGATACAGGCTGCTCCAACCTGCTGTAAAATGCTTGATTTCGAGAGTGAGCGAAACTAATGAAAACATTGTTGGGGTAAAACCTAAAGGGAAAGACCTAGCACCAAATCCAATTTGCCATCTGATCTAACTTCTGGAGGCAGTCAAAATGAGTATTTGAATTCTTCCCTACCTTATTCCTGTGCTGAGATACAGGCTGCTCCAACCTGCTGTAAAATGCTTGATTTCGAGAGTGAGCGAAACTAATGAAAACATTGTTGGGGTAAAACCTAAAGGGAAAGACCTAGCACCAAATCCAATTTGCCATCTGATCTAACTTCTGGAGGCAGTCAAAATGATCCTTAGAATTCTTCCCTACCTTATTCCTGTGCTGAGATACAGGCTGCTCCAACCTGCTGTAAAATGCTTGATTTCGAGAGTGAGCGAAACTAATGAAAACATTGTTGGGGTAAAACCTAAAGGGAAAGACCTAGCACCAAATACAATTTGCCATCTGATCTAACTTCTGGAGGCAGTCAAAATGAGTATTTGAATTCTTCCCTACCTTATTCCTGTGCTGAGATACAGGCTGCTCCAACCTGCTGTAAAATGCTTGATTTCGAGAGTGAGCGAAACTAATGAAAACATTGTTGGGGTAAAACCTAAAGGGAAAGACCTAGCACCAAATCCAATTTGCCATCTGATCTAACTTCTGGAGGCAGTCAAAATGATCCTTAGAATTCTTCCCTACCTTATTCCTGTGCTGAGATACAGGCTGCTCCAACCTGCTGTAAAATGCTTGATTTCGAGAGTGAGCGAAACTAATGAAAACATTGTTGGGGTAAAACCTAAAGGGAAAGACCTAGCACCAAATCCAATTTGCCATCTGATCTAACTTCTGGAGGCAGTCAAAATGATCCTTAGAATTCTTCCCTACCTTATTCCTGTGCTGAGATACAGGCTGCTCCAACCTGCTGTAAAATGCTTGATTTCGAGAGTGAGCGAAACTAATGAAAACATTGTTGGGGTAAAACCTAAAGGGAAAGACCTAGCACCAAATACAATTTGCCATCTGATCTAACTTCTGGAGGCAGTCAAAATGATCCTTAGAATTCTTCCCTACCTTATTCCTGTGCTGAGATACAGGCTGCTCCAACCTGCTGTAAAATGCTTGATTTCGAGAGTGAGCGAAACTAATGAAAACATTGTTGGGGTAAAACCTAAAGGGAAAGACCTAGCACCAAATACAATTTGCCATCTGATCTAACTTCTGGAGGCAGTCAAAATGAGTATTTGAATTCTTCCCTACCTTATTCCTGTGCTGAGATACAGGCTGCTCCAACCTGCTGTAAAATGCTTGATTTCGAGAGTGAGCGAAACTAATGAAAACATTGTTGGGGTAAAACCTAAAGGGAAAGACCTAGCACCAAATCCAATTTGCCATCTGATCTAACTTCTGGAGGCAGTCAAAATGATCCTTAGAATTCTTCCCTACCTTATTCCTGTGCTGAGATACAGGCTGCTCCAACCTGCTGTAAAATGCTTGATTTCGAGAGTGAGCGAAACTAATGAAAACATTGTTGGGGTAAAACCTAAAGGGAAAGACCTAGCACCAAATCCAATTTGCCATCTGATCTAACTTCTGGAGGCAGTCAAAATGATCCTTAGAATTCTTCCCTACCTTATTCCTGTGCTGAGATACAGGCTGCTCCAACCTGCTGTAAAATGCTTGATTTCGAGAGTGAGCGAAACTAATGAAAACATTGTTGGGGTAAAACCTAAAGGGAAAGGCCTAGCACCAAATCCAATTTGCCATCTGATCTAACTTCTGGAGGCAGTCAAAATGATCCTTAGAATTCTTCCCTACCTTATTCCTGTGCTGAGATACAGGCTGCTCCAACCTGCTGTAAAATGCTTGATTTCGAGAGTGAGCGAAACTAATGAAAACATTGTTGGGGTAAAACCTAAAGGGAAAGACCTAGCACCAAATACAATTTGCCGTCTGATCTAACTTCTGGAGGCAGTCAAAATGATCCTTAGAATTCTTCCCTACCTTATTCCTGTGCTGAGATACAGGCTGCTCCAACCTGCTGTAAAATGCTTGATTTCGAGAGTGAGCGAAACTAATGAAAACATTGTTGGGGTAAAACCTAAAGGGAAAGACCTAGCACCAAATCCAATTTGCCATCTGATCTAACTTCTGGAGGCAGTCAAAATGAGTATTTGAATTCTTCCCTACCTTATTCCTGTGCTGAGATACAGGCTGCTCCAACCTGCTGTAAAATGCTTGATTTCGAGAGTGAGCGAAACTAATGAAAACATTGTTGGGGTAAAACCTAAAGGGAAAGGCCTAGCACCAAATTGCATTGGCCATCTGATCTAACTTCTGGAGGCAGTCAAAATGAGTATTTGAATTCTTCCCTACCTTATTCCTGTGCTGAGATACAGGCTGCTCCAACCTGCTGTAAAATGCTTGATTTCGAGAGTGAGCGAAACTAATGAAAACATTGTTGGGGTAAAACCTAAAGGGAAAGACCTAGCACCAAATCCAATTTGCCATCTGATCTAACTTCTGGAGGCAGTCAAAATGATCCTTAGAATTCTTCCCTACCTTATTCCTGTGCTGAGATACAGGCTGCTCCAACCTGCTGTAAAATGCTTGATTTTGAGAGTGAGCGAAACTAATGAAAACATTGTTGGGGTAAAACCTAAAGGGAAAGACCTAGCACCAAATACAATTTGCCATCTGATCTAACTTCTGGAGGCAGTCAAAATGAGTATTTGAATTCTTCCCTACCTTATTCCTGTGCTGAGATACAGGCTGCTCCAACCTGCTGTAAAATGCTTGATTTCGAGAGTGAGCGAAACTAATGAAAACATTGTTGGGGTAAAACCTAAAGGGAAAGGCCTAGCACCAAATTGCATTGGCCATCTGATCTAACTTCTGGAGGCAGTCAAAATGATCCTTAGAATTCTTCCCTACCTTATTCCTGTGCTGAGATACAGGCTGCTCCAACCTGCTGTAAAATGCTTGATTTCGAGAGTGAGCGAAACTAATGAAAACATTGTTGGGGTAAAACCTAAAGGGAAAGGCCTAGCACCAAATCCAATTTGCCATCTGATCTAACTTCTGGAGGCAGTCAAAATGAGTATTTGAATTCTTCCCTACCTTATTCCTGTGCTGAGATACAGGCTGCTCCAATCTGCTGTAAAATGCTTGATTTCGAGAGTGAGCGAAACTAATGAAAACATTGTTGGGGTAAAACCTAAAGGGAAAGGCCTAGCACCAAATTGCATTGGCCATCTGATCTAACTTCTGGAGGCAGTCAAAATGATCCTTAGAATTCTTCCCTACCTTATTCCTGTGCTGAGATACAGGCTGCTCCAACCTGCTGTAAAATGCTTGATTTCGAGAGTGAGCGAAACTAATGAAAACATTGTTGGGGTAAAACCTAAAGGGAAAGACCTAGCACCAAATACAATTTGCCATCTGATCTAACTTCTGGAGGCAGTCAAAATGAGTATTTGAATTCTTCCCTACCTTATTCCTGTGCTGAGATACAGGCTGCTCCAACCTGCTGTAAAATGCTTGATTTCGAGAGTGAGCGAAACTAATGAAAACATTGTTGGGGTAAAACCTAAAGGGAAAGACCTAGCACCAAATACAATTTCCCATCTGATCTAACTTCTGGAGGCAGTCAAAATGATCCTTAGAATTCTTCCCTACCTTATTCCTGTGCTGAGATACAGGCTGCTCCAACCTGCTGTAAAATGCTTGATTTCGAGAGTGAGCGAAACTAATGGAAACATTGTTGGGGTAAAACCTAAAGGGAAAGACCTAGCACCAAATACAATTTGCCATCTGATCTAACTTCTGGAGGCAGTCAAAATGATCCTTAGAATTCTTCCCTACCTTATTCCTGTGCTGAGATACAGGCTGCTCCAACCTGCTGTAAAATGCTTGATTTCGAGAGTGAGCGAAACTAATGAAAACATTGTTGGGGTAAAACCTAAAGGGAAAGACCTAGCACCAAATACAATTTGCCATCTGATCTAACTTCTGGAGGCAGTCAAAATGAGTATTTGAATTCTTCCCTACCTTATTCCTGTGCTGAGATACAGGCTGCTACAACCTGCTGTAAAATGCTTGATTTCGAGAGTGAGCGAAACTAATGGAAACATTGTTGGGGTAAAACCTAAAGGGAAAGACCTAGCACCAAATCCAATTTGCCATCTGATCTAACTTCTGGAGGCAGTCAAAATGAGTATTTGAATTCTTCCCTACCTTATTCCTGTGCTGAGATACAGGCTGCTCCAACCTGCTTTAAAATGCTTGATTTCGAGAGTGAGCGAAACTAATGAAAACATTGTTGGGGTAAAACCTAAAGGGAAAGACCTAGCACCAAATCCAATTTGCCATCTGATCTAACTTCTGGAGGCAGTCAAAATGAGTATTTGAATTCTTCCCTACCTTATTCCTGTGCTGAGATACAGGCTGCTCCAACCTGCTGTAAAATGCTTGATTTCGAGAGTGAGCGAAACTAATGAAAACATTGTTGGGGTAAAACCTAAAGGGAAAGGCCTAGCACCAAATCCAATTTGCCATCTGATATAACTTCTGGAGGCAGTCAAAATGATCCTTAGAATTCTTCCCTACCTTATTCCTGTGCTGAGATACAGGCTGCTCCAACCTGCTGTAAAATGCTTGATTTCGAGAGTGAGCGAAACTAATGAAAACATTGTTGGGGTAAAACCTAAAGGGAAAGACCTAGCACCAAATCCAATTTGCCATCTGATCTAACTTCTGGAGGCAGTCAAAATGAGCCTTAGAATTCTTCCCTACCTTATTCCTGTGCTGAGATACAGGCTGCTCCAACCTGCTGTAAAATGCTTGATTTCGAGAGTGAGCGAAACTAATGAAAACATTGTTGGGGTAAAACCTAAAGGGAAAGGCCTAGCACCAAATCCAATTTGCCATCTGATATAACTTCTGGAGGCAGTCAAAATGATCCTTAGAATTCTTCCCTACCTTATTCCTGTGCTGAGATACAGGCTGCTCCAACCTGCTGTAAAATGCTTGATTTCGAGAGTGAGCGAAACTAATGAAAACATTGTTGGGGTAAAACCTAAAGGGAAAGACCTAGCACCAAATCCAATTTGCCATCTGATCTAACTTCTGGAGGCAGTCAAAATGATCCATAGAATTCTTCCCTACCTTATTCCTGTGCTGAGATACAGGCTGCTCCAACCTGCTGTAAAATGCTTGATTTCGAGAGTGAGCGAAACTAATGAAAACATTGTTGGGGTAAAACCTAAAGGGAAAGACCTAGCACCAAATCCAATTTGCCATCTGATCTAACTTCTGGAGGCAGTCAAAATGATCCTTATAATTCTTCCCTACCTTATTCCTGTGCTGAGATACAGGCTGCTCCAACCTGCTGTAAAATGCTTGATTTCGAGAGTGAGCGAAACTAATGGAAACATTGTTGGGGTAAAACATAAAGGGAAAGGCCTAGCACCAAATTGCATTGGCCATCTGATCTAACTTCTGGAGGCAGTCAAAATGAGTATTTGAATTCTTCCCTACCTTATTCATGTGCTGAGATACAGGCTGCTCCAACCTGCTGTAAAATGCTTGATTTCGAGAGTGAGCGAAACTAATGGAAACATTGTTGGGGTAAAACCTAAAGGGAAAGACCTAGCACCAAATACAATTTGCCATCTGATCTAACTTCTGGAGGCAGTCAAAATGATCCTTAGAATTCTTCCCTACCTTATTCCTGTGCTGAGATACAGGCTGCTCCAACCTGCTGTAAAATGCTTGATTTCGAGAGTGAGCGAAACTAATGAAAACATTGTTGGGGTAAAACCTAAAGGGAAAGACCTAGCACCAAATACAATTTGCCATCTGATCTAACTTCTGGAGGCAGTCAAAATGATCCTTAGAATTCTTCCCTACCTTATTCCTGTGCTGAGATACAGGCTGCTCCAACCTGCTGTAAAATGCTTGATTTCGAGAGTGAGCGAAACTAATGAAAACATTGTTGGGGTAAAACCTAAAGGGAAAGACCTAGCACCAAATACAATTTGCCATCTGATCTAACTTCTGGAGGCAGTCAAAATGAGTATTTGAATTCTTCCCTACCTTATTCCTGTGCTGAGATACAGGCTGCTCCAACCTGCTGTAAAATGCTTGATTTCGAGAGTGAGCGAAACTAATGGAAACATTGTTGGGGTAAAACCTAAAGGGAAAGACCTAGCACCAAATCCAATTTGCCATCTGATCTAACTTCTGGAGGCAGTCAAAATGAGTATTTGAATTCTTCCCTACCTTATTCCTGTGCTGAGATACAGGCTGCTCCAACCTGCTGTAAAATGCTTGATTTCGAGAGTGAGCGAAACTAATGAAAACATTGTTGGGGTAAAACCTAAAGGGAAAGACCTAGCACCAAATCCAATTTGCCATCTGATCTAACTTCTGGAGGCAGTCAAAATGATCCTTAGAATTCTTCCCTACCTTATTCCTGTGCTGAGATACAGGCTGCTCCAACCTGCTGTAAAATGCTTGATTTCGAGAGTGAGCGAAACTAATGAAAACATTGTTGGGGTAAAACCTAAAGGGAAAGACCTAGCACCAAATACAATTTGCCATCTGATCTAACTTCTGGAGGCAGTCAAAATGAGTATTTGAATTCTTCCCTACCTTATTCCTGTGATGAGATACACGCTGCTCCAACCTGCTGTAAAATGCTTGATTTCGAGAGTGAGCGAAACTAATGAAAACATTGTTGGGGTAAAACCTAAAGGGAAAGACCTAGCACCAAATCCAATTTGCCATCTGATCTAACTTCTGGAGGCAGTCAAAATGATCCTTAGAATTCTTCCCTACCTTATTCCTGTGCTGAGATACAGGCTGCTCCAACCTGCTGTAAAATGCTTGATTTCGAGAGTGAGCGAAACTAATGAAAACATTGTTGGGGTAAAACCTAAAGGGAAAGACCTAGCACCAAATCCAATTTGCCATCTGATCTAACTTCTGGAGGCAGTCAAAATGATCCTTAGAATTCTTCCCTACCTTATTCCTGTGCTGAGATACAGGCTGCTCCAACCTGCTGTAAAATGCTTGATTTCGAGAGTGAGCGAAACTAATGAAAACATTGTTGGGGTAAAACCTAAAGGGAAAGACCTAGCACCAAATCCAATTTGCCATCTGATCTAACTTCTGGAGGCAGTCAAAATGATCCTTAGAATTCTTCCCTACCTTATTCCTGTGCTGAGATACAGGCTGCTCCAACCTGCTGTAAAATGCTTGATTTCGAGAGTGATCGAAACTAATGAAAACATTGTTGGGGTAAAACCTAAAGGGAAAGGCCTAGCACCAAATTGCATTGGCCATCTGATCTAACTTCTGGAGGCAGTCAAAATGATCCTTAGAATTCTTCCCTACCTTATTCCTGTGCTGAGATACAGGCTGCTCCAACCTGCTGTAAAATGCTTGATTTCGAGAGTGAGCGAAACTAATGGAAACATTGTTGGGGTAAAACCTAAAGGGAAAGACCTAGCACCAAATACAATTTGCCATCTGATCTAACTTCTGGAGGCAGTCAAAATGAGTATTTGAATTCTTCCCTACCTTATTCCTGTGCTGAGATACAGGCTGCTCCAACCTGCTGTAAAATGCTTGATTTCGAGAGTGAGCGAAACTAATGAAAACATTATTGGGGTAAAACCTAAAGGGAAAGACCTAGCACCAAATCCAATTTGCCATCTGATCTAACTTCTGGAGGCAGTCAAAATGATCCTTAGAATTCTTCCCTACCTTATTCCTGTGCTGAGATACAGGCTGCTCCAACCTGCTGTAAAATGCTTGATTTCGAGAGTGAGCGAAACTAATGAAAACATTGTTGGGGTAAAACCTAAAGGGAAAGACCTAGCACCAAATACAATTTGCCATCTGATCTAACTTCTGGAGGCAGTCAAAATGATCCTTAGAATTCTTCCCTACCTTATTCCTGTGCTGAGATACAGGCTGCTCCAACCTGCTGTAAAATGCTTGATTTCGAGAGTGAGCGAAACTAATGAAAACATTGTTGGGGTAAAACCTAAAGGGAAAGACCTAGCACCAAATCCAATTTGCCATCTGATCTAACTTCTGGAGGCAGTCAAAATGATCCTTAGAATTCTTCCCTACCTTATTCCTGTGCTGAGATACAGGCTGCTCCAACCTGCTGTAAAATGCTTGATTTCGAGAGTGAGCGAAACTAATGAAAACATTGTTGGGGTAAAACCTAAAGGGAAAGGCCTAGCACCAAATTGCATTGGCCATCTGATCTAACTTCTGGAGGCAGTCAAAATGATCCTTAGAATTCTTCCCTACCTTATTCCTGTGCTGAGATACAGGCTGCTCCAACCTGCTGTAAAATGCTTGATTTCGAGAGTGAGCGAAACTAATGGAAACATTGTTGGGGTAAAACCTAAAGGGAAAGACCTAGCACCAAATCCAATTTGCCATCTGATCTAACTTCTGGAGGCAGTCAAAATGAGTATTTGAATTCTTCCCTACCTTATTCCTGTGCTGAGATACAGGCTGCTCCAACCTGCAGTAAAATGCTTGATTTCGAGAGTGAGCGAAACTAATGAAAACATTGTTGGGGTAAAACCTAAAGGGAAAGACCTAGCACCAAATCCAATTTGCCATCTGATCTAACTTCTGGAGGCAGTCAAAATGATCCTTAGAATTCTTCCCTACCTTATTCCTGTGCTGAGATACAGGCTGCTCCAACCTGCTGTAAAATGCTTGATTTCGAGAGTGAGCGAAACTAATGAAAACATTGTTGGGGTAAAACCTAAAGGGAAAGACCTAGCACCAAATACAATTTGCCATCTGATCTAACTTCTGGAGGCAGTCAAAATGAGTATTTGAATTCTTCCCTACCTTATTCCTGTGCTGAGATACAGGCTGCTCCAACCTGCTGTAAAATGCTTGATTTCGAGAGTGAGCGAAACTAATGAAAACATCGTTGGGGTAAAACCTAAAGGGAAAGACCTAGCACCAAATCCAATTTGCCATCTGATCTAACTTCTGGAGGCAGTCAAAATGATCCTTAGAATTCTTCCCTACCTTATTCCTGTGCTGAGATACAGGCTGCTCCAACCTGCTGTAAAATGCTTGATTTCGAGAGTGAGCGAAACTAATGAAAACATTGTTGGGGTAAAACGTAAAGGGAAAGACCTAGCACCAAATACAATTTGCCATCTGATCTAACTTCTGGAGGCAGTCAAAATGAGTATTTGAATTCTTCCCTACCTTATTCCTGTGCTGAGATACAGGCTGCTCCAACCTGCTGTAAAATGCTTGATTTCGAGAGTGAGCGAAACTAATGAAAACATTGTTGGGGTAAAACCTAAAGGGAAAGGCCTAGCACCAAATTGCATTGGCCATCTGATCTAACTTCTGGAGGCAGTCAAAATGATCCTTAGAATTCTTCCCTACCTTATTCCTGTGCTGAGATACAGGCTGCTCCAACCTGCTGTAAAATGCTTGATTTCGAGAGTGAGCGAAACTAATGGAAACATTGTTGGGGTAAAACCTAAAGGGAAAGACCTAGCACCAAATACAATTTGCCATCTGATCTAACTTCTGGAGGCAGTCAAAATGAGTATTTGAATTCTTCCCTACCTTATTCCTGTGCTGAGATACAGGCTGCTCCAACCTGCTGTAAAATGCTTGATTTCGAGAGTGAGCGAAACTAATGAAAACATTGTTGGGGTAAAACCTAAAGGGAAAGACCTAGCACCAAATCCAATTTGCCATCTGATCTAACTTCTGGAGGCAGTCAAAATGATCCTTAGAATTCTTCCCTACCTTATTCCTGTGCTGAGATACAGGCTGCTCCAACCTGCTGTAAAATGCTTGATTTCGAGAGTGAGCGAAACTAATGAAAACATTGTTGGGGTAAAACCTAAAGGGAAAGACCTAGCACCAAATACAATTTGCCACCTGATCTAACTTCTGGAGGCAGTCAAAATGAGTATTTGAATTCTTCCCTACCTTATTCCTGTGCTGAGATACACGCTGCTCCAACCTGCTGTAAAATGCTTGATTTCGAGAGTGAGCGAAACTAATGAAAACATTGTTGGGGTAAAACCTAAAGGGAAAGACCTAGCACCAAATACAATTTCCCATCTGATCTAACTTCTGGAGGCAGTCAAAATGATCCTTAGAATTCTTCCCTACCTTATTCCTGTGCTGAGATACAGGCTGCTCCAACCTGCTGTAAAATGCTTGATTTCCAGAGTGAGCGAAACTAATGGAAACATTGTTGGGGTAAAACCTAAAGGGAAAGACCTAGCACCAAATACAATTTGCCATCTGATCTAACTTCTGGAGGCAGTCAAAATGATCCTTAGAATTCTTCCCTACCTTATTCCTGTGCTGAGATACAGGCTGCTCCAACCTGCTGTAAAATGCTTGATTTCGAGAGTGAGCGAAACTAATGAAAACATTGTTGGGGTAAAACCTAAAGGGAAAGGCCTAGCACCAAATTGCATTGGCCATCTGATCTAACTTCTGGAGGCAGTCAAAATGATCCTTAGAATTCTTCCCTACCTTATTCCTGTGCTGAGATACAGGCTGCTCCAACCTGCTGTAAAATGCTTGATTTCGAGAGTGAGCGAAACTAATGAAAACATTGTTGGGGTAAAACCTAAAGGGAAAGACCTAGCACCAAATCCAATTTGCCATCTGATCTAACTTCTGGAGGCAGTCAAAATGATCCTTAGAATTCTTCCCTACCTTATTCCTGTGCTGAGATACAGGCTGCTCCAACCTGCTGTAAAATGCTTGATTTCGAGAGTGAGCGAAACTAATGAAAACGTTGTTGGGGTAAAACCTAAAGGGAAAGACCTAGCACCAAATACAATTTGCCATCTGATCTAACTTCTGGAGGCAGTCAAAATGAGTATTTGAATTCTTCCCTACCTTATTCCTGTGCTGAGATACAGGCTGCTCCAACCTGCTGTAAAATGCTTGATTTCGAGAGTGAGCGAAACTAATGAAAACATTGTTGGGGTAAAACCTAAAGGGAAAGACCTAGCACCAAATCCAATTTGCCATCTGATCTAACTTCTGGAGGCAGTCAAAATGATCCTTAGAATTCTTCCCTACCTTATTCCTGTGCTGAGATACAGGCTGCTCCAACCTGCTGTAAAATGCTTGATTTCGAGAGTGAGCGAAACTAATGAAAACATTGTTGGGGTAAAACCTAAAGGGAAAGACCTAGCACCAAATACAATTTGCCATCTGATCTAACTTCTGGAGGCAGTCAAAATGAGTATTTGAATTCTTCCCTACCTTATTCCTGTGCTGAGATACACGCTGCTCCAACCTGCTGTAAAATGCTTGATTTCGAGAGTGAGCGAAACTAATGAAAACATTGTTGGGGTAAAACCTAAAGGGAAAGACCTAGCACCAAATCCAATTTGCCATCTGATCTAACTTCTGGAGGCAGTCAAAATGATCCTTAGAATTCTTCCCTACCTTATTCCTGTGCTGAGATACAGGCTGCTCCAACCTGCTGTAAAATGCTTGATTTCGAGAGTGAGCGAAACTAATGAAAACATTGTTGGGGTAAAACCTAAAGGGAAAGGTCTAGCACCAAATCCAATTTGCCATCTGATCTAACTTCTGGAGGCAGTCAAAATGATCCTTAGAATTCTTCCCTACCTTATTCCTGTGCTGAGATACACGCTGCTCCAACCTGCTGTAAAATGCTTGATTTCGAGAGTGAGCGAAACTAATGAAAACATTGTTGGGGTAAAACCTAAAGGGAAAGGCCTAGCACCAAATTGCATTGGCCATCTGATCTAACTTCTGGAGGCAGTCAAAATGATCCTTAGAATTCTTCCCTACCTTATTCCTGTGCTGTGATACAGGCTGCTACAACCTGCTGTAAAATGCTTGATTTCGAGAGTGAGCGAAACTAATGGAAACATTGTTGGGGTAAAACCTAAAGGGAAAGACCTAGCACCAAATCCAATTTGCCATCTGATCTAACTTCTGGAGGCAGTCAAAATGAGTATTTGAATTCTTCCCTACCTTATTCCTGTGCTGAGATACAGGCTGCTCCAACCTGCAGTAAAATGCTTGATTTCGAGAGTGAGCGAAACTAATGAAAACATTGTTGGGGTAAAACCTAAAGGGAAAGACCTAGCACCAAATCCAATTTGCCATCTGATCTAACTTCTGGAGGCAGTCAAAATGAGTATTTGAATTCTTCCCTACCTTATTCCTGTGCTGAGATACAGGCTGCTCCAACCTGCTGTAAAATGCTTGATTTCGAGAGTGATCGAAACTAATGAAAACATTGTTGGGGTAAAACCTAAAGGGAAAGGCCTAGCACCAAATTGCATTGGCCATCTGATCTAACTTCTGGAGGCAGTCAAAATGATCCTTAGAATTCTTCCCTACCTTATTCCTGTGCTGAGATACAGGCTGCTCCAACCTGCTGTAAAATGCTTGATTTCGAGAGTGAGCGAAACTAATGGAAACATTGTTGGGGTAAAACCTAAAGGGAAAGACCTAGCACCAAATACAATTTGCCATCTGATCTAGCTTCTGGAGGCAGTCAAAATGAGTATTTGAATTCTTCCCTACCTTATTCCTGTGCTGAGATACAGGCTGCTCCAACCTGCTGTAAAATGCTTGATTTCGAGAGTGAGCGAAACTAATGAAAACATTGTTGGGGTAAAACCTAAAGGGAAAGACCTAGCACCAAATCCAATTTGCCATCTGATCTAACTTCTGGAGGCAGTCAAAATGATCCTTAGAATTCTTCCCTACCTTATTCCTGTGCTGAGATACAGGCTGCTCCAACCTGCTGTAAAATGCTTGATTTCGAGAGTGAGCGAAACTAATGAAAACATTGTTGGGGTAAAACCTAAAGGGAAAGACCTAGCACCAAATACAATTTGCCACCTGATCTAACTTCTGGAGGCAGTCAAAATGAGTATTTGAATTCTTCCCTACCTTATTCCTGTGCTGAGATACACGCTGCTCCAACCTGCTGTAAAATGCTTGATTTCGAGAGTGAGCGAAACTAATGAAAACATTGTTGGGGTAAAACCTAAAGGGAAAGACCTAGCACCAAATACAATTTCCCATCTGATCTAACTTCTGGAGGCAGTCAAAATGATCCTTAGAATTCTTCCCTACCTTATTCCTGTGCTGAGATACAGGCTGCTCCAACCTGCTGTAAAATGCTTGATTTCCAGAGTGAGCGAAACTAATGGAAACATTGTTGGGGTAAAACCTAAAGGGAAAGACCTAGCACCAAATACAATTTGCTATCTGATCTAACTTCTGGAGGCAGTCAAAATGATCCTTAGAATTCTTCCCTACCTTATTCCTGTGCTGAGATACAGGCTGCTCCAACCTGCTGTAAAATGCTTGATTTCGAGAGTGAGCGAAACTAATGAAAACATTGTTGGGGTAAAACCTAAAGGGAAAGGCCTAGCACCAAATTGCATTGGCCATCTGATCTAACTTCTGGAGGCAGTCAAAATGATCCTTAGAATTCTTCCCTACCTTATTCCTGTGCTGTGATACAGGCTGCTCCAACCTGCTGTAAAATGCTTGATTTCGAGAGTGAGCGAAACTAATGGAAACATTGTTGGGGTAAAACCTAAAGGGAAAGACCTAGCACCAAATCCAATTTGCCATCTGATCTAACTTCTGGAGGCAGTCAAAATGAGTATTTGAATTCTTCCCTACCTTATTCCTGTGCTGAGATACAGGCTGCTCCAACCTGCTGTAAAATGCTTGATTTCGAGAGTGAGCGAAACTAATGAAAACATTGTTGGGGTAAAACCTAAAGGGAAAGACCTAGCACCAAATCCAATTTGCCATCTGATCTAACTTCTGGAGGCAGTCAAAATGATCCTTAGAATTCTTCCCTACCTTATTCCTGTGCTGAGATACAGGCTGCTCCAACCTGCTGTAAAATGCTTGATTTCGAGAGTGAGCGAAACTAATGAAAACATTGTTGGGGTAAAACCTAAAGGGAAAGACCTAGCACCAAATACAATTTGCCATCTGATCTAACTTCTGGAGGCAGTCAAAATGAGTATTTGAATTCTTCCCTACCTTATTCCTGTGCTGAGATACAGGCTGCTCCAACCTGCTGTAAAATGCTTGATTTCGAGAGTGAGCGAAACTAATGAAAACATTGTTGGGGTAAAACCTAAAGGGAAAGACCTAGCACCAAATCCAATTTGCCATCTGATCTAACTTCTGGAGGCAGTCAAAATGATCCTTAGAATTCTTCCCTACCTTATTCCTGTGCTGAGATACAGGCTGCTCCAACCTGCTGTAAAATGCTTGATTTCGAGAGTGAGCGAAACTAATGAAAACATTGTTGGGGTAAAACCTAAAGGGAAAGACCTAGCACCAAATCCAATTTGCCATCTGATCTAACTTCTGGAGGCAGTCAAAATGATCCTTAGAATTCTTCCCTACCTTATTCCTGTGCTGAGATACAGGCTGCTCCAACCTGCTGTAAAATGCTTGATTTCGAGAGTGAGCGAAACTAATGAAAACATTGTTGGGGTAAAACCTAAAGGGAAAGACCTAGCACCAAATACAATTTGCCATCTGATCTAACTTCTGGAGGCAGTCAAAATGATCCTTAGAATTCTTCCCTACCTTATTCCTGTGCTGAGATACAGGCTGCTCCAACCTGCTGTAAAATGCTTGATTTCGAGAGTGAGCGAAACTAATGAAAACATTGTTGGGGTAAAACCTAAAGGGAAAGACCTAGCACCAAATACAATTTGCCATCTGATCTAACTTCTGGAGGCAGTCAAAATGAGTATTTGAATTCTTCCCTACCTTATTCCTGTGCTGAGATACAGGCTGCTCCAACCTGCTGTAAAATGCTTGATTTCGAGAGTGAGCGAAACTAATGAAAACATTGTTGGGGTAAAACCTAAAGGGAAAGACCTAGCACCAAATCCAATTTGCCATCTGATCTAACTTCTGGAGGCAGTCAAAATGATCCTTAGAATTCTTCCCTACCTTATTCCTGTGCTGAGATACAGGCTGCTCCAACCTGCTGTAAAATGCTTGATTTCGAGAGTGAGCGAAACTAATGAAAACATTGTTGGGGTAAAACCTAAAGGGAAAGACCTAGCACCAAATCCAATTTGCCATCTGATCTAACTTCTGGAGGCAGTCAAAATGATCCTTAGAATTCTTCCCTACCTTATTCCTGTGCTGAGATACAGGCTGCTCCAACCTGCTGTAAAATGCTTGATTTCGAGAGTGAGCGAAACTAATGAAAACATTGTTGGGGTAAAACCTAAAGGGAAAGGCCTAGCACCAAATCCAATTTGCCATCTGATCTAACTTCTGGAGGCAGTCAAAATGATCCTTAGAATTCTTCCCTACCTTATTCCTGTGCTGAGATACAGGCTGCTCCAACCTGCTGTAAAATGCTTGATTTCGAGAGTGAGCGAAACTAATGAAAACATTGTTGGGGTAAAACCTAAAGGGAAAGACCTAGCACCAAATACAATTTGCCGTCTGATCTAACTTCTGGAGGCAGTCAAAATGATCCTTAGAATTCTTCCCTACCTTATTCCTGTGCTGAGATACAGGCTGCTCCAACCTGCTGTAAAATGCTTGATTTCGAGAGTGAGCGAAACTAATGAAAACATTGTTGGGGTAAAACCTAAAGGGAAAGACCTAGCACCAAATCCAATTTGCCATCTGATCTAACTTCTGGAGGCAGTCAAAATGAGTATTTGAATTCTTCCCTACCTTATTCCTGTGCTGAGATACAGGCTGCTCCAACCTGCTGTAAAATGCTTGATTTCGAGAGTGAGCGAAACTAATGAAAACATTGTTGGGGTAAAACCTAAAGGGAAAGGCCTAGCACCAAATTGCATTGGCCATCTGATCTAACTTCTGGAGGCAGTCAAAATGAGTATTTGAATTCTTCCCTACCTTATTCCTGTGCTGAGATACAGGCTGCTCCAACCTGCTGTAAAATGCTTGATTTCGAGAGTGAGCGAAACTAATGAAAACATTGTTGGGGTAAAACCTAAAGGGAAAGACCTAGCACCAAATCCAATTTGCCATCTGATCTAACTTCTGGAGGCAGTCAAAATGATCCTTAGAATTCTTCCCTACCTTATTCCTGTGCTGAGATACAGGCTGCTCCAACCTGCTGTAAAATGCTTGATTTTGAGAGTGAGCGAAACTAATGAAAACATTGTTGGGGTAAAACCTAAAGGGAAAGACCTAGCACCAAATACAATTTGCCATCTGATCTAACTTCTGGAGGCAGTCAAAATGAGTATTTGAATTCTTCCCTACCTTATTCCTGTGCTGAGATACAGGCTGCTCCAACCTGCTGTAAAATGCTTGATTTCGAGAGTGAGCGAAACTAATGAAAACATTGTTGGGGTAAAACCTAAAGGGAAAGGCCTAGCACCAAATTGCATTGGCCATCTGATCTAACTTCTGGAGGCAGTCAAAATGATCCTTAGAATTCTTCCCTACCTTATTCCTGTGCTGAGATACAGGCTGCTCCAACCTGCTGTAAAATGCTTGATTTCGAGAGTGAGCGAAACTAATGAAAACATTGTTGGGGTAAAACCTAAAGGGAAAGGCCTAGCACCAAATCCAATTTGCCATCTGATCTAACTTCTGGAGGCAGTCAAAATGAGTATTTGAATTCTTCCCTACCTTATTCCTGTGCTGAGATACAGGCTGCTCCAATCTGCTGTAAAATGCTTGATTTCGAGAGTGAGCGAAACTAATGAAAACATTGTTGGGGTAAAACCTAAAGGGAAAGGCCTAGCACCAAATTGCATTGGCCATCTGATCTAACTTCTGGAGGCAGTCAAAATGATCCTTAGAATTCTTCCCTACCTTATTCCTGTGCTGAGATACAGGCTGCTCCAACCTGCTGTAAAATGCTTGATTTCGAGAGTGAGCGAAACTAATGAAAACATTGTTGGGGTAAAACCTAAAGGGAAAGACCTAGCACCAAATACAATTTGCCATCTGATCTAACTTCTGGAGGCAGTCAAAATGAGTATTTGAATTCTTCCCTACCTTATTCCTGTGCTGAGATACAGGCTGCTCCAACCTGCTGTAAAATGCTTGATTTCGAGAGTGAGCGAAACTAATGAAAACATTGTTGGGGTAAAACCTAAAGGGAAAGACCTAGCACCAAATACAATTTCCCATCTGATCTAACTTCTGGAGGCAGTCAAAATGATCCTTAGAATTCTTCCCTACCTTATTCCTGTGCTGAGATACAGGCTGCTCCAACCTGCTGTAAAATGCTTGATTTCGAGAGTGAGCGAAACTAATGGAAACATTGTTGGGGTAAAACCTAAAGGGAAAGACCTAGCACCAAATACAATTTGCCATCTGATCTAACTTCTGGAGGCAGTCAAAATGATCCTTAGAATTCTTCCCTACCTTATTCCTGTGCTGAGATACAGGCTGCTCCAACCTGCTGTAAAATGCTTGATTTCGAGAGTGAGCGAAACTAATGAAAACATTGTTGGGGTAAAACCTAAAGGGAAAGGCCTAGCACCAAATTGCATTGGCCATCTGATCTAACTTCTGGAGGCAGTCAAAATGATCCTTAGAATTCTTCCCTACCTTATTCCTGTGCTGTGATACAGGCTGCTACAACCTGCTGTAAAATGCTTGATTTCGAGAGTGAGCGAAACTAATGAAAACATTGTTGGGGTAAAACCTAAAGGGAAAGACCTAGCACCAAATCCAATTTGCCATCTGATCTAACTTCTGGAGGCAGTCAAAATGAGTATTTGAATTCTTCCCTACCTTATTCCTGTGCTGAGATACAGGCTGCTCCAACCTGCTTTAAAATGCTTGATTTCGAGAGTGAGCGAAACTAATGAAAACATTGTTGGGGTAAAACCTAAAGGGAAAGACCTAGCACCAAATCCAATTTGCCATCTGATCTAACTTCTGGAGGCAGTCAAAATGAGTATTTGAATTCTTCCCTACCTTATTCCTGTGCTGAGATACAGGCTGCTCCAACCTGCTGTAAAATGCTTGATTTCGAGAGTGAGCGAAACTAATGAAAACATTGTTGGGGTAAAACCTAAAGGGAAAGGCCTAGCACCAAATCCAATTTGCCATCTGATATAACTTCTGGAGGCAGTCAAAATGATCCTTAGAATTCTTCCCTACCTTATTCCTGTGCTGAGATACAGGCTGCTCCAACCTGCTGTAAAATGCTTGATTTCGAGAGTGAGCGAAACTAATGAAAACATTGTTGGGGTAAAACCTAAAGGGAAAGACCTAGCACCAAATCCAATTTGCCATCTGATGTAACTTCTGGAGGCAGTCAAAATGATCCTTAGAATTCTTCCCTACCTTATTCCTGTGCTGAGATACAGGCTGCTCCAACCTGCTGTAAAATGCTTGATTTCGAGAGTGAGCGAAACTAATGAAAACATTGTTGGGGTAAAACCTAAAGGGAAAGGCCTAGCACCAAATCCAATTTGCCATCTGATATAACTTCTGGAGGCAGTCAAAATGATCCTTAGAATTCTTCCCTACCTTATTCCTGTGCTGAGATACAGGCTGCTCCAACCTGCTGTAAAATGCTTGATTTCGAGAGTGAGCGAAACTAATGAAAACATTGTTGGGGTAAAACCTAAAGGGAAAGACCTAGCACCAAATCCAATTTGCCATCTGATCTAACTTCTGGAGGCAGTCAAAATGATCCATAGAATTCTTCCCTACCTTATTCCTGTGCTGAGATACAGGCTGCTCCAACCTGCTGTAAAATGCTTGATTTCGAGAGTGAGCGAAACTAATGAAAACATTGTTGGGGTAAAACCTAAAGGGAAAGACCTAGCACCAAATCCAATTTGCCATCTGATCTAACTTCTGGAGGCAGTCAAAATGATCCTTATAATTCTTCCCTACCTTATTCCTGTGCTGAGATACAGGCTGCTCCAACCTGCTGTAAAATGCTTGATTTCGAGAGTGAGCGAAACTAATGGAAACATTGTTGGGGTAAAACATAAAGGGAAAGGCCTAGCACCAAATTGCATTGGCCATCTGATCTAACTTCTGGAGGCAGTCAAAATGAGTATTTGAATTCTTCCCTACCTTATTCATGTGCTGAGATACAGGCTGCTCCAACCTGCTGTAAAATGCTTGATTTCGAGAGTGAGCGAAACTAATGGAAACATTGTTGGGGTAAAACCTAAAGGGAAAGACCTAGCACCAAATACAATTTGCCATCTGATCTAACTTCTGGAGGCAGTCAAAATGATCCTTAGAATTCTTCCCTACCTTATTCCTGTGCTGAGATACAGGCTGCTCCAACCTGCTGTAAAATGCTTGATTTCGAGAGTGAGCGAAACTAATGAAAACATTGTTGGGGTAAAACCTAAAGGGAAAGACCTAGCACCAAATACAATTTGCCATCTGATCTAACTTCTGGAGGCAGTCAAAATGATCCTTAGAATTCTTCCCTACCTTATTCCTGTGCTGAGATACAGGCTGCTCCAACCTGCTGTAAAATGCTTGATTTCGAGAGTGAGCGAAACTAATGAAAACATTGTTGGGGTAAAACCTAAAGGGAAAGACCTAGCACCAAATACAATTTGCCATCTGATCTAACTTCTGGAGGCAGTCAAAATGAGTATTTGAATTCTTCCCTACCTTATTCCTGTGCTGAGATACAGGCTGCTCCAACCTGCTGTAAAATGCTTGATTTCGAGAGTGAGCGAAACTAATGGAAACATTGTTGGGGTAAAACCTAAAGGGAAAGACCTAGCACCAAATCCAATTTGCCATCTGATCTAACTTCTGGAGGCAGTCAAAATGAGTATTTGAATTCTTCCCTACCTTATTCCTGTGCTGAGATACAGGCTGCTCCAACCTGCTGTAAAATGCTTGATTTCGAGAGTGAGCGAAACTAATGAAAACATTGTTGGGGTAAAACCTAAAGGGAAAGACCTAGCACCAAATCCAATTTGCCATCTGATCTAACTTCTGGAGGCAGTCAAAATGATCCTTAGAATTCTTCCCTACCTTATTCCTGTGCTGAGATACAGGCTGCTCCAACCTGCTGTAAAATGCTTGATTTCGAGAGTGAGCGAAACTAATGAAAACATTGTTGGGGTAAAACCTAAAGGGAAAGACCTAGCACCAAATACAATTTGCCATCTGATCTAACTTCTGGAGGCAGTCAAAATGAGTATTTGAATTCTTCCCTACCTTATTCCTGTGATGAGATACACGCTGCTCCAACCTGCTGTAAAATGCTTGATTTCGAGAGTGAGCGAAACTAATGAAAACATTGTTGGGGTAAAACCTAAAGGGAAAGACCTAGCACCAAATCCAATTTGCCATCTGATCTAACTTCTGGAGGCAGTCAAAATGATCCTTAGAATTCTTCCCTACCTTATTCCTGTGCTGAGATACAGGCTGCTCCAACCTGCTGTAAAATGCTTGATTTCGAGAGTGAGCGAAACTAATGAAAACATTGTTGGGGTAAAACCTAAAGGGAAAGACCTAGCACCAAATCCAATTTGCCATCTGATCTAACTTCTGGAGGCAGTCAAAATGATCCTTAGAATTCTTCCCTACCTTATTCCTGTGCTGAGATACAGGCTGCTCCAACCTGCTGTAAAATGCTTGATTTCGAGAGTGAGCGAAACTAATGAAAACATTGTTGGGGTAAAACCTAAAGGGAAAGGCCTAGCACCAAATTGCATTGGCCATCTGATCTAACTTCTGGAGGCAGTCAAAATGATCCTTAGAATTCTTCCCTACCTTATTCCTGTGCTGAGATACAGGCTGCTCCAACCTGCTGTAAAATGCTTGATTTCGAGAGTGAGCGAAACTAATGGAAACATTGTTGGGGTAAAACCTAAAGGGAAAGACCTAGCACCAAATACAATTTGCCATCTGATCTAACTTCTGGAGGCAGTCAAAATGAGTATTTGAATTCTTCCCTACCTTATTCCTGTGCTGAGATACAGGCTGCTCCAACCTGCTGTAAAATGCTTGATTTCGAGAGTGAGCGAAACTAATGAAAACATTGTTGGGGTAAAACCTAAAGGGAAAGACCTAGCACCAAATCCAATTTGCCATCTGATCTAACTTCTGGAGGCAGTCAAAATGATCCTTAGAATTCTTCCCTACCTTATTCCTGTGCTGAGATACAGGCTGCTCCAACCTGCTGTAAAATGCTTGATTTCGAGAGTGAGCGAAACTAATGAAAACATTGTTGGGGTAAAACCTAAAGGGAAAGACCTAGCACCAAATACAATTTGCCATCTGATCTAACTTCTGGAGGCAGTCAAAATGAGTATTTGAATTCTTCCCTACCTTATTCCTGTGCTGAGATACAGGCTGCTCCAACCTGCTGTAAAATGCTTGATTTCGAGAGTGAGCGAAACTAATGAAAACATTGTTGGGGTAAAACCTAAAGGGAAAGACCTAGCACCAAATCCAATTTGCCATCTGATCTAACTTCTGGAGGCAGTCAAAATGATCCTTAGAATTCTTCCCTACCTTATTCCTGTGCTGAGATACAGGCTGCTCCAACCTGCTGTAAAATGCTTGATTTCGAGAGTGAGCGAAACTAATGAAAACATTGTTGGGGTAAAACCTAAAGGGAAAGGCCTAGCACCAAATTGCATTGGCCATCTGATCTAACTTCTGGAGGCAGTCAAAATGATCCTTAGAATTCTTCCCTACCTTATTCCTGTGCTGAGATACAGGCTGCTCCAACCTGCTGTAAAATGCTTGATTTCGAGAGTGAGCGAAACTAATGGAAACATTGTTGGGGTAAAACCTAAAGGGAAAGACCTAGCACCAAATCCAATTTGCCATCTGATCTAACTTCTGGAGGCAGTCAAAATGAGTATTTGAATTCTTCCCTACCTTATTCCTGTGCTGAGATACAGGCTGCTCCAACCTGCAGTAAAATGCTTGATTTCGAGAGTGAGCGAAACTAATGAAAACATTGTTGGGGTAAAACCTAAAGGGAAAGACCTAGCACCAAATCCAATTTGCCATCTGATCTAACTTCTGGAGGCAGTCAAAATGATCCTTAGAATTCTTCCCTACCTTATTCCTGTGCTGAGATACAGGCTGCTCCAACCTGCTGTAAAATGCTTGATTTCGAGAGTGAGCGAAACTAATGAAAACATTGTTGGGGTAAAACCTAAAGGGAAAGACCTAGCACCAAATCCAATTTGCCATCTGATCTAACTTCTGGAGGCAGTCAAAATGATCCTTAGAATTCTTCCCTACCTTATTCCTGTGCTGAGATACAGGCTGCTCCAACCTGCTGTAAAATGCTTGATTTCGAGAGTGAGCGAAACTAATGAAAACATTGTTGGGGTAAAACCTAAAGGGAAAGACCTAGCACCAAATACAATTTGCCACCTGATCTAACTTCTGGAGGCAGTCAAAATGAGTATTTGAATTCTTCCCTACCTTATTCCTGTGCTGAGATACACGCTGCTCCAACCTGCTGTAAAATGCTTGATTTCGAGAGTGAGCGAAACTAATGAAAACATTGTTGGGGTAAAACCTAAAGGGAAAGACCTAGCACCAAATACAATTTCCCATCTGATCTAACTTCTGGAGGCAGTCAAAATGATCCTTAGAATTCTTCCCTACCTTATTCCTGTGCTGAGATACAGGCTGCTCCAACCTGCTGTAAAATGCTTGATTTCCAGAGTGAGCGAAACTAATGGAAACATTGTTGGGGTAAAACCTAAAGGGAAAGACCTAGCACCAAATACAATTTGCCATCTGATCTAACTTCTGGAGGCAGTCAAAATGATCCTTAGAATTCTTCCCTACCTTATTCCTGTGCTGAGATACAGGCTGCTCCAACCTGCTGTAAAATGCTTGATTTCGAGAGTGAGCGAAACTAATGAAAACATTGTTGGGGTAAAACCTAAAGGGAAAGGCCTAGCACCAAATTGCATTGGCCATCTGATCTAACTTCTGGAGGCAGTCAAAATGATCCTTAGAATTCTTCCCTACCTTATTCCTGTGCTGTGATACAGGCTGCTACAACCTGCTGTAAAATGCTTGATTTCGAGAGTGAGCGAAACTAATGGAAACATTGTTGGGGTAAAACCTAAAGGGAAAGACCTAGCACCAAATCCAATTTGCCATCTGATCTAACTTCTGGAGGCAGTCAAAATGAGTATTTGAATTCTTCCCTACCTTATTCCTGTGCTGAGATACAGGCTGCTCCAACCTGCAGTAAAATGCTTGATTTCGAGAGTGAGCGAAACTAATGAAAACATTGTTGGGGTAAAACCTAAAGGGAAAGACCTAGCACCAAATCCAATTTGCCATCTGATCTAACTTCTGGAGGCAGTCAAAATGAGTATTTGAATTCTTCCCTACCTTATTCCTGTGCTGAGATACAGGCTGCTCCAACCTGCTGTAAAATGCTTGATTTCGAGAGTGATCGAAACTAATGAAAACATTGTTGGGGTAAAACCTAAAGGGAAAGACCTAGCACCAAATTGCATTGGCCATCTGATCTAACTTCTGGAGGCAGTCAAAATGATCCTTAGAATTCTTCCCTACCTTATTCCTGTGCTGAGATACAGGCTGCTCCAACCTGCTGTAAAATGCTTGATTTCGAGAGTGAGCGAAACTAATGGAAACATTGTTGGGGTAAAACCTAAAGGGAAAGACCTAGCACCAAATACAATTTGCCATCTGATCTAGCTTCTGGAGGCAGTCAAAATGAGTATTTGAATTCTTCCCTACCTTATTCCTGTGCTGAGATACAGGCTGCTCCAACCTGCTGTAAAATGCTTGATTTCGAGAGTGAGCGAAACTAATGAAAACATTGTTGGGGTAAAACCTAAAGGGAAAGACCTAGCACCAAATCCAATTTGCCATCTGATCTAACTTCTGGAGGCAGTCAAAATGATCCTTAGAATTCTTCCCTACCTTATTCCTGTGCTGAGATACAGGCTGCTCCAACCTGCTGTAAAATGCTTGATTTCGAGAGTGAGCGAAACTAATGAAAACGTTGTTGGGGTAAAACCTAAAGGGAAAGACCTAGCACCAAATACAATTTGCCATCTGATCTAACTTCTGGAGGCAGTCAAAATGAGTATTTGAATTCTTCCCTACCTTATTCCTGTGCTGAGATACAGGCTGCTCCAACCTGCTGTAAAATGCTTGATTTCGAGAGTGAGCGAAACTAATGAAAACATTGTTGGGGTAAAACCTAAAGGGAAAGACCTAGCACCAAATCCAATTTGCCATCTGATCTAACTTCTGGAGGCAGTCAAAATGATCCTTAGAATTCTTCCCTACCTTATTCCTGTGCTGAGATACAGGCTGCTCCAACCTGCTGTAAAATGCTTGATTTCGAGAGTGAGCGAAACTAATGAAAACATTGTTGGGGTAAAACCTAAAGGGAAAGACCTAGCACCAAATACAATTTGCCATCTGATCTAACTTCTGGAGGCAGTCAAAATGAGTATTTGAATTCTTCCCTACCTTATTCCTGTGCTGAGATACACGCTGCTCCAACCTGCTGTAAAATGCTTGATTTCGAGAGTGAGCGAAACTAATGAAAACATTGTTGGGGTAAAACCTAAAGGGAAAGACCTAGCACCAAATCCAATTTGCCATCTGATCTAACTTCTGGAGGCAGTCAAAATGATCCTTAGAATTCTTCCCTACCTTATTCCTGTGCTGAGATACAGGCTGCTCCAACCTGCTGTAAAATGCTTGATTTCGAGAGTGAGCGAAACTAATGAAAACATTGTTGGGGTAAAACCTAAAGGGAAAGGTCTAGCACCAAATCCAATTTGCCATCTGATCTAACTTCTGGAGGCAGTCAAAATGATCCTTAGAATTCTTCCCTACCTTATTCCTGTGCTGAGATACACGCTGCTCCAACCTGCTGTAAAATGCTTGATTTCGAGAGTGAGCGAAACTAATGAAAACATTGTTGGGGTAAAACCTAAAGGGAAAGGCCTAGCACCAAATTGCATTGGCCATCTGATCTAACTTCTGGAGGCAGTCAAAATGATCCTTAGAATTCTTCCCTACCTTATTCCTGTGCTGTGATACAGGCTGCTACAACCTGCTGTAAAATGCTTGATTTCGAGAGTGAGCGAAACTAATGGAAACATTGTTGGGGTAAAACCTAAAGGGAAAGACCTAGCACCAAATCCAATTTGCCATCTGATCTAACTTCTGGAGGCAGTCAAAATGAGTATTTGAATTCTTCCCTACCTTATTCCTGTGCTGAGATACAGGCTGCTCCAACCTGCAGTAAAATGCTTGATTTCGAGAGTGAGCGAAACTAATGAAAACATTGTTGGGGTAAAACCTAAAGGGAAAGACCTAGCACCAAATCCAATTTGCCATCTGATCTAACTTCTGGAGGCAGTCAAAATGAGTATTTGAATTCTTCCCTACCTTATTCCTGTGCTGAGATACAGGCTGCTCCAACCTGCTGTAAAATGCTTGATTTCGAGAGTGATCGAAACTAATGAAAACATTGTTGGGGTAAAACCTAAAGGGAAAGGCCTAGCACCAAATTGCATTGGCCATCTGATCTAACTTCTGGAGGCAGTCAAAATGATCCTTAGAATTCTTCCCTACCTTATTCCTGTGCTGAGATACAGGCTGCTCCAACCTGCTGTAAAATGCTTGATTTCGAGAGTGAGCGAAACTAATGGAAACATTGTTGGGGTAAAACCTAAAGGGAAAGACCTAGCACCAAATACAATTTGCCATCTGATCTAGCTTCTGGAGGCAGTCAAAATGAGTATTTGAATTCTTCCCTACCTTATTCCTGTGCTGAGATACAGGCTGCTCCAACCTGCTGTAAAATGCTTGATTTCGAGAGTGAGCGAAACTAATGAAAACATTGTTGGGGTAAAACCTAAAGGGAAAGACCTAGCACCAAATCCAATTTGCCATCTGATCTAACTTCTGGAGGCAGTCAAAATGATCCTTAGAATTCTTCCCTACCTTATTCCTGTGCTGAGATACAGGCTGCTCCAACCTGCTGTAAAATGCTTGATTTCGAGAGTGAGCGAAACTAATGAAAACATTGTTGGGGTAAAACCTAAAGGGAAAGACCTAGCACCAAATACAATTTGCCACCTGATCTAACTTCTGGAGGCAGTCAAAATGAGTATTTGAATTCTTCCCTACCTTATTCCTGTGCTGAGATACACGCTGCTCCAACCTGCTGTAAAATGCTTGATTTCGAGAGTGAGCGAAACTAATGAAAACATTGTTGGGGTAAAACCTAAAGGGAAAGACCTAGCACCAAATACAATTTCCCATCTGATCTAACTTCTGGAGGCAGTCAAAATGATCCTTAGAATTCTTCCCTACCTTATTCCTGTGCTGAGATACAGGCTGCTCCAACCTGCTGTAAAATGCTTGATTTCCAGAGTGAGCGAAACTAATGGAAACATTGTTGGGGTAAAACCTAAAGGGAAAGACCTAGCACCAAATACAATTTGCTATCTGATCTAACTTCTGGAGGCAGTCAAAATGATCCTTAGAATTCTTCCCTACCTTATTCCTGTGCTGAGATACAGGCTGCTCCAACCTGCTGTAAAATGCTTGATTTCGAGAGTGAGCGAAACTAATGAAAACATTGTTGGGGTAAAACCTAAAGGGAAAGGCCTAGCACCAAATTGCATTGGCCATCTGATCTAACTTCTGGAGGCAGTCAAAATGATCCTTAGAATTCTTCCCTACCTTATTCCTGTGCTGTGATACAGGCTGCTCCAACCTGCTGTAAAATGCTTGATTTCGAGAGTGAGCGAAACTAATGGAAACATTGTTGGGGTAAAACCTAAAGGGAAAGACCTAGCACCAAATCCAATTTGCCATCTGATCTAACTTCTGGAGGCAGTCAAAATGAGTATTTGAATTCTTCCCTACCTTATTCCTGTGCTGAGATACAGGCTGCTCCAACCTGCTGTAAAATGCTTGATTTCGAGAGTGAGCGAAACTAATGAAAACATTGTTGGGGTAAAACCTAAAGGGAAAGACCTAGCACCAAATCCAATTTGCCATCTGATCTAACTTCTGGAGGCAGTCAAAATGATCCTTAGAATTCTTCCCTACCTTATTCCTGTGCTGAGATACAGGCTGCTCCAACCTGCTGTAAAATGCTTGATTTCGAGAGTGAGCGAAACTAATGAAAACATTGTTGGGGTAAAACCTAAAGGGAAAGACCTAGCACCAAATCCAATTTGCCATCTGATCTAACTTCTGGAGGCAGTCAAAATGATCCTTAGAATTCTTCCCTACCTTATTCCTGTGCTGAGATACAGGCTGCTCCAACCTGCTGTAAAATGCTTGATTTCGAGAGTGAGCGAAACTAATGAAAACATTGTTGGGGTAAAACCTAAAGGGAAAGACCTAGCACCAAATACAATTTGCCATCTGATCTAACTTCTGGAGGCAGTCAAAATGATCCTTAGAATTCTTCCCTACCTTATTCCTGTGCTGAGATACAGGCTGCTCCAACCTGCTGTAAAATGCTTGATTTCGAGAGTGAGCGAAACTAATGAAAACATTGTTGGGGTAAAACCTAAAGGGAAAGACCTAGCACCAAATACAATTTGCCATCTGATCTAACTTCTGGAGGCAGTCAAAATGAGTATTTGAATTCTTCCCTACCTTATTCCTGTGCTGAGATACAGGCTGCTCCAACCTGCTGTAAAATGCTTGATTTCGAGAGTGAGCGAAACTAATGAAAACATTGTTGGGGTAAAACCTAAAGGGAAAGACCTAGCACCAAATCCAATTTGCCATCTGATCTAACTTCTGGAGGCAGTCAAAATGATCCTTAGAATTCTTCCCTACCTTATTCCTGTGCTGAGATACAGGCTGCTCCAACCTGCTGTAAAATGCTTGATTTCGAGAGTGAGCGAAACTAATGAAAACATTGTTGGGGTAAAACCTAAAGGGAAAGACCTAGCACCAAATCCAATTTGCCATCTGATCTAACTTCTGGAGGCAGTCAAAATGATCCTTAGAATTCTTCCCTACCTTATTCCTGTGCTGAGATACAGGCTGCTCCAACCTGCTGTAAAATGCTTGATTTCGAGAGTGAGCGAAACTAATGAAAACATTGTTGGGGTAAAACCTAAAGGGAAAGGCCTAGCACCAAATCCAATTTGCCATCTGATCTAACTTCTGGAGGCAGTCAAAATGATCCTTAGAATTCTTCCCTACCTTATTCCTGTGCTGAGATACAGGCTGCTCCAACCTGCTGTAAAATGCTTGATTTCGAGAGTGAGCGAAACTAATGAAAACATTGTTGGGGTAAAACCTAAAGGGAAAGACCTAGCACCAAATACAATTTGCCGTCTGATCTAACTTCTGGAGGCAGTCAAAATGATCCTTAGAATTCTTCCCTACCTTATTCCTGTGCTGAGATACAGGCTGCTCCAACCTGCTGTAAAATGCTTGATTTCGAGAGTGAGCGAAACTAATGAAAACATTGTTGGGGTAAAACCTAAAGGGAAAGACCTAGCACCAAATCCAATTTGCCATCTGATCTAACTTCTGGAGGCAGTCAAAATGAGTATTTGAATTCTTCCCTACCTTATTCCTGTGCTGAGATACAGGCTGCTCCAACCTGCTGTAAAATGCTTGATTTCGAGAGTGAGCGAAACTAATGAAAACATTGTTGGGGTAAAACCTAAAGGGAAAGGCCTAGCACCAAATTGCATTGGCCATCTGATCTAACTTCTGGAGGCAGTCAAAATGAGTATTTGAATTCTTCCCTACCTTATTCCTGTGCTGAGATACAGGCTGCTCCAACCTGCTGTAAAATGCTTGATTTCGAGAGTGAGCGAAACTAATGAAAACATTGTTGGGGTAAAACCTAAAGGGAAAGACCTAGCACCAAATCCAATTTGCCATCTGATCTAACTTCTGGAGGCAGTCAAAATGATCCTTAGAATTCTTCCCTACCTTATTCCTGTGCTGAGATACAGGCTGCTCCAACCTGCTGTAAAATGCTTGATTTTGAGAGTGAGCGAAACTAATGAAAACATTGTTGGGGTAAAACCTAAAGGGAAAGACCTAGCACCAAATACAATTTGCCATCTGATCTAACTTCTGGAGGCAGTCAAAATGAGTATTTGAATTCTTCCCTACCTTATTCCTGTGCTGAGATACAGGCTGCTCCAACCTGCTGTAAAATGCTTGATTTCGAGAGTGAGCGAAACTAATGAAAACATTGTTGGGGTAAAACCTAAAGGGAAAGGCCTAGCACCAAATTGCATTGGCCATCTGATCTAACTTCTGGAGGCAGTCAAAATGATCCTTAGAATTCTTCCCTACCTTATTCCTGTGCTGTGATACAGGCTGCTCCAACCTGCTGTAAAATGCTTGATTTCGAGAGTGAGCGAAACTAATGGAAACATTGTTGGGGTAAAACCTAAAGGGAAAGACCTAGCACCAAATCCAATTTGCCATCTGATCTAACTTCTGGAGGCAGTCAAAATGAGTATTTGAATTCTTCCCTACCTTATTCCTGTGCTGAGATACAGGCTGCTCCAACCTGCTGTAAAATGCTTGATTTCGAGAGTGAGCGAAACTAATGAAAACATTGTTGGGGTAAAACCTAAAGGGAAAGACCTAGCACCAAATCCAATTTGCCATCTGATCTAACTTCTGGAGGCAGTCAAAATGATCCTTAGAATTCTTCCCTACCTTATTCCTGTGCTGAGATACAGGCTGCTCCAACCTGCTGTAAAATGCTTGATTTCGAGAGTGAGCGAAACTAATGAAAACATTGTTGGGGTAAAACCTAAAGGGAAAGACCTAGCACCAAATACAATTTGCCATCTGATCTAACTTCTGGAGGCAGTCAAAATGAGTATTTGAATTCTTCCCTACCTTATTCCTGTGCTGAGATACAGGCTGCTCCAACCTGCTGTAAAATGCTTGATTTCGAGAGTGAGCGAAACTAATGAAAACATTGTTGGGGTAAAACCTAAAGGGAAAGACCTAGCACCAAATCCAATTTGCCATCTGATCTAACTTCTGGAGGCAGTCAAAATGATCCTTAGAATTCTTCCCTACCTTATTCCTGTGCTGAGATACAGGCTGCTCCAACCTGCTGTAAAATGCTTGATTTCGAGAGTGAGCGAAACTAATGAAAACATTGTTGGGGTAAAACCTAAAGGGAAAGACCTAGCACCAAATCCAATTTGCCATCTGATCTAACTTCTGGAGGCAGTCAAAATGATCCTTAGAATTCTTCCCTACCTTATTCCTGTGCTGAGATACAGGCTGCTCCAACCTGCTGTAAAATGCTTGATTTCGAGAGTGAGCGAAACTAATGAAAACATTGTTGGGGTAAAACCTAAAGGGAAAGACCTAGCACCAAATACAATTTGCCATCTGATCTAACTTCTGGAGGCAGTCAAAATGATCCTTAGAATTCTTCCCTACCTTATTCCTGTGCTGAGATACAGGCTGCTCCAACCTGCTGTAAAATGCTTGATTTCGAGAGTGAGCGAAACTAATGAAAACATTGTTGGGGTAAAACCTAAAGGGAAAGACCTAGCACCAAATACAATTTGCCATCTGATCTAACTTCTGGAGGCAGTCAAAATGAGTATTTGAATTCTTCCCTACCTTATTCCTGTGCTGAGATACAGGCTGCTCCAACCTGCTGTAAAATGCTTGATTTCGAGAGTGAGCGAAACTAATGAAAACATTGTTGGGGTAAAACCTAAAGGGAAAGACCTAGCACCAAATCCAATTTGCCATCTGATCTAACTTCTGGAGGCAGTCAAAATGATCCTTAGAATTCTTCCCTACCTTATTCCTGTGCTGAGATACAGGCTGCTCCAACCTGCTGTAAAATGCTTGATTTCGAGAGTGAGCGAAACTAATGAAAACATTGTTGGGGTAAAACCTAAAGGGAAAGACCTAGCACCAAATCCAATTTGCCATCTGATCTAACTTCTGGAGGCAGTCAAAATGATCCTTAGAATTCTTCCCTACCTTATTCCTGTGCTGAGATACAGGCTGCTCCAACCTGCTGTTAAAATGCTTGATTTCGAGAGTGAGCGAAACTAATGAAAACATTGTTGGGGTAAAACCTAAAGGGAAAGCCTAGCACCAAATCCAATTTGCCATCTGAATCTAACTTCTGGAGGCAGTCAAAATGATCCTTAGAATTCTTCCCTACCTTATTCCTGTGCTGAGATACAGGCTGCTCCAACCTGCTGTAAAATGCTTGATTTCGAGAGTGAGCGAAACTAATGAAAACATTGTTGGGGTAAAACCTAAAGGGAAAGACCTAGCACCAAATACAATTTGCCGTCTGATCTAACTTCTGGAGGCAGTCAAAATGATCCTTAGAATTCTTCCCTACCTTATTCCTGTGCTGAGATACAGGCTGCTCCAACCTGCTGTAAAATGCTTGATTTCGAGAGTGAGCGAAACTAATGAAAACATTGTTGGGGTAAAACCTAAAGGGAAAGACCTAGCACCAAATCCAATTTGCCATCTGATCTAACTTCTGGAGGCAGTCAAAATGAGTATTTGAATTCTTCCCTACCTTATTCCTGTGCTGAGATACAGGCTGCTCCAACCTGCTGTAAAATGCTTGATTTCGAGAGTGAGCGAAACTAATGAAAACATTGTTGGGGTAAAACCTAAAGGGAAAGGCCTAGCACCAAATTGCATTGGCCATCTGATCTAACTTCTGGAGGCAGTCAAAATGAGTATTTGAATTCTTCCCTACCTTATTCCTGTGCTGAGATACAGGCTGCTCCAACCTGCTGTAAAATGCTTGATTTCGAGAGTGAGCGAAACTAATGAAAACATTGTTGGGGTAAAACCTAAAGGGAAAGACCTAGCACCAAATCCAATTTGCCATCTGATCTAACTTCTGGAGGCAGTCAAAATGATCCTTAGAATTCTTCCCTACCTTATTCCTGTGCTGAGATACAGGCTGCTCCAACCTGCTGTAAAATGCTTGATTTTGAGAGTGAGCGAAACTAATGAAAACATTGTTGGGGTAAAACCTAAAGGGAAAGACCTAGCACCAAATACAATTTGCCATCTGATCTAACTTCTGGAGGCAGTCAAAATGAGTATTTGAATTCTTCCCTACCTTATTCCTGTGCTGAGATACAGGCTGCTCCAACCTGCTGTAAAATGCTTGATTTCGAGAGTGAGCGAAACTAATGAAAACATTGTTGGGGTAAAACCTAAAGGGAAAGGCCTAGCACCAAATTGCATTGGCCATCTGATCTAACTTCTGGAGGCAGTCAAAATGATCCTTAGAATTCTTCCCTACCTTATTCCTGTGCTGAGATACAGGCTGCTCCAACCTGCTGTAAAATGCTTGATTTCGAGAGTGAGCGAAACTAATGAAAACATTGTTGGGGTAAAACCTAAAGGGAAAGGCCTAGCACCAAATCCAATTTGCCATCTGATCTAACTTCTGGAGGCAGTCAAAATGAGTATTTGAATTCTTCCCTACCTTATTCCTGTGCTGAGATACAGGCTGCTCCAACCTGCTGTAAAATGCTTGATTTCGAGAGTGAGCGAAACTAATGAAAACATTGTTGGGGTAAAACCTAAAGGGAAAGGCCTAGCACCAAATTGCATTGGCCATCTGATCTAACTTCTGGAGGCAGTCAAAATGATCCTTAGAATTCTTCCCTACCTTATTCCTGTGCTGAGATACAGGCTGCTCCAACCTGCTGTAAAATGCTTGATTTCGAGAGTGAGCGAAACTAATGAAAACATTGTTGGGGTAAAACCTAAAGGGAAAGACCTAGCACCAAATACAATTTGCCATCTGATCTAACTTCTGGAGGCAGTCAAAATGAGTATTTGAATTCTTCCCTACCTTATTCCTGTGCTGAGATACAGGCTGCTCCAACCTGCTGTTAAAATGCTTGATTTCGAGAGTGAGCGAAACTAATGAAAACATTGTTGGGGTAAAACCTAAAGGGAAAGACCTAGCACCAAATACAATTTCCCATCTGATCTAACTTCTGGAGGCAGTCAAAATGATCCTTAGAATTCTTCCCTACCTTATTCCTGTGCTGAGATACAGGCTGCTCCAACCTGCTGTAAAATGCTTGATTTCGAGAGTGAGCGAAACTAATGGAAACATTGTTGGGGTAAAACCCTAAAGGGAAAGACCTAGCACCAAATACAATTTGCCATCTGATCTAACTTCTGGAGGCAGTCAAAATGATCCTAGAATTCTTCCCTACCTTATTCCTGTGCTGAGATACAGGCTGCTCCAACCTGCTGTAAAATGCTTGATTTCGAGAGTGAGCGAAACTAATGAAAACATTGTTGGGGTAAAACCTAAAGGGAAAGGCCTAGCACCAAATTGCATTGGCCATCTGATCTAACTTCTGGAGGCAGTCAAAATGATCCTTAGAATTCTTCCCTACCTTATTCCTGTGCTGTGATACAGGCTGCTACAACCTGCTGTAAAATGCTTGATTTCGAGAGTGAGCGAAACTAATGGAAACATTGTTGGGGTAAAACCTAAAGGGAAAGACCTAGCACCAAATCCAATTTGCCATCTGATCTAACTTCTGGAGGCAGTCAAAATGAGTATTTGAATTCTTCCCTACCTTATTCCTGTGCTGAGATACAGGCTGCTCCAACCTGCTTTAAAATGCTTGATTTCGAGAGTGAGCGAAACTAATGAAAACATTGTTGGGGTAAAACCTAAAGGGAAAGACCTAGCACCAAATCCAATTTGCCATCTGATCTAACTTCTGGAGGCAGTCAAAATGAGTATTTGAATTCTTCCCTACCTTATTCCTGTGCTGAGATACAGGCTGCTCCAACCTGCTGTAAAATGCTTGATTTCGAGAGTGAGCGAAACTAATGAAAACATTGTTGGGGTAAAACCTAAAGGGAAAGGCCTAGCACCAAATCCAATTTGCCATCTGATATAACTTCTGGAGGCAGTCAAAATGATCCTTAGAATTCTTCCCTACCTTATTCCTGTGCTGAGATACAGGCTGCTCCAACCTGCTGTAAAATGCTTGATTTCGAGAGTGAGCGAAACTAATGAAAACATTGTTGGGGTAAAACCTAAAGGGAAAGACCTAGCACCAAATCCAATTTGCCATCTGATGTAACTTCTGGAGGCAGTCAAAATGATCCTTAGAATTCTTCCCTACCTTATTCCTGTGCTGAGATACAGGCTGCTCCAACCTGCTGTAAAATGCTTGATTTCGAGAGTGAGCGAAACTAATGAAAACATTGTTGGGGTAAAACCTAAAGGGAAAGGCCTAGCACCAAATCCAATTTGCCATCTGATATAACTTCTGGAGGCAGTCAAAATGATCCTTAGAATTCTTCCCTACCTTATTCCTGTGCTGAGATACAGGCTGCTCCAACCTGCTGTAAAATGCTTGATTTCGAGAGTGAGCGAAACTAATGAAAACATTGTTGGGGTAAAACCTAAAGGGAAAGACCTAGCACCAAATCCAATTTGCCATCTGATCTAACTTCTGGAGGCAGTCAAAATGATCCATAGAATTCTTCCCTACCTTATTCCTGTGCTGAGATACAGGCTGCTCCAACCTGCTGTAAAATGCTTGATTTCGAGAGTGAGCGAAACTAATGAAAACATTGTTGGGGTAAAACCTAAAGGGAAAGACCTAGCACCAAATCCAATTTGCCATCTGATCTAACTTCTGGAGGCAGTCAAAATGATCCTTATAATTCTTCCCTACCTTATTCCTGTGCTGAGATACAGGCTGCTCCAACCTGCTGTAAAATGCTTGATTTCGAGAGTGAGCGAAACTAATGGAAACATTGTTGGGGTAAAACATAAAGGGAAAGGCCTAGCACCAAATTGCATTGGCCATCTGATCTAACTTCTGGAGGCAGTCAAAATGAGTATTTGAATTCTTCCCTACCTTATTCATGTGCTGAGATACAGGCTGCTCCAACCTGCTGTAAAATGCTTGATTTCGAGAGTGAGCGAAACTAATGGAAACATTGTTGGGGTAAAACCTAAAGGGAAAGACCTAGCACCAAATACAATTTGCCATCTGATCTAACTTCTGGAGGCAGTCAAAATGATCCTTAGAATTCTTCCCTACCTTATTCCTGTGCTGAGATACAGGCTGCTCCAACCTGCTGTAAAATGCTTGATTTCGAGAGTGAGCGAAACTAATGAAAACATTGTTGGGGTAAAACCTAAAGGGAAAGACCTAGCACCAAATACAATTTGCCATCTGATCTAACTTCTGGAGGCAGTCAAAATGATCCTTAGAATTCTTCCCTACCTTATTCCTGTGCTGAGATACAGGCTGCTCCAACCTGCTGTAAAATGCTTGATTTCGAGAGTGAGCGAAACTAATGAAAACATTGTTGGGGTAAAACCTAAAGGGAAAGACCTAGCACCAAATACAATTTGCCATCTGATCTAACTTCTGGAGGCAGTCAAAATGAGTATTTGAATTCTTCCCTACCTTATTCCTGTGCTGAGATACAGGCTGCTCCAACCTGCTGTAAAATGCTTGATTTCGAGAGTGAGCGAAACTAATGGAAACATTGTTGGGGTAAAACCTAAAGGGAAAGACCTAGCACCAAATCCAATTTGCCATCTGATCTAACTTCTGGAGGCAGTCAAAATGAGTATTTGAATTCTTCCCTACCTTATTCCTGTGCTGAGATACAGGCTGCTCCAACCTGCTGTAAAATGCTTGATTTCGAGAGTGAGCGAAACTAATGAAAACATTGTTGGGGTAAAACCTAAAGGGAAAGACCTAGCACCAAATCCAATTTGCCATCTGATCTAACTTCTGGAGGCAGTCAAAATGATCCTTAGAATTCTTCCCTACCTTATTCCTGTGCTGAGATACAGGCTGCTCCAACCTGCTGTAAAATGCTTGATTTCGAGAGTGAGCGAAACTAATGAAAACATTGTTGGGGTAAAACCTAAAGGGAAAGACCTAGCACCAAATACAATTTGCCATCTGATCTAACTTCTGGAGGCAGTCAAAATGAGTATTTGAATTCTTCCCTACCTTATTCCTGTGATGAGATACACGCTGCTCCAACCTGCTGTAAAATGCTTGATTTCGAGAGTGAGCGAAACTAATGAAAACATTGTTGGGGTAAAACCTAAAGGGAAAGACCTAGCACCAAATCCAATTTGCCATCTGATCTAACTTCTGGAGGCAGTCAAAATGATCCTTAGAATTCTTCCCTACCTTATTCCTGTGCTGAGATACAGGCTGCTCCAACCTGCTGTAAAATGCTTGATTTCGAGAGTGAGCGAAACTAATGAAAACATTGTTGGGGTAAAACCTAAAGGGAAAGACCTAGCACCAAATCCAATTTGCCATCTGATCTAACTTCTGGAGGCAGTCAAAATGATCCTTAGAATTCTTCCCTACCTTATTCCTGTGCTGAGATACAGGCTGCTCCAACCTGCTGTAAAATGCTTGATTTCGAGAGTGAGCGAAACTAATGAAAACATTGTTGGGGTAAAACCTAAAGGGAAAGGCCTAGCACCAAATTGCATTGGCCATCTGATCTAACTTCTGGAGGCAGTCAAAATGATCCTTAGAATTCTTCCCTACCTTATTCCTGTGCTGAGATACAGGCTGCTCCAACCTGCTGTAAAATGCTTGATTTCGAGAGTGAGCGAAACTAATGGAAACATTGTTGGGGTAAAACCTAAAGGGAAAGACCTAGCACCAAATACAATTTGCCATCTGATCTAACTTCTGGAGGCAGTCAAAATGAGTATTTGAATTCTTCCCTACCTTATTCCTGTGCTGAGATACAGGCTGCTCCAACCTGCTGTAAAATGCTTGATTTCGAGAGTGAGCGAAACTAATGAAAACATTGTTGGGGTAAAACCTAAAGGGAAAGACCTAGCACCAAATCCAATTTGCCATCTGATCTAACTTCTGGAGGCAGTCAAAATGATCCTTAGAATTCTTCCCTACCTTATTCCTCTGCTGAGATACAGGCTGCTCCAACCTGCTGTAAAATGCTTGATTTCGAGAGTGAGCGAAACTAATGAAAACATTGTTGGGGTAAAACCTAAAGGGAAAGACCTAGCACCAAATACAATTTGCCATCTGATCTAACTTCTGGAGGCAGTCAAAATGAGTATTTGAATTCTTCCCTACCTTATTCCTGTGCTGAGATACAGGCTGCTCCAACCTGCTGTAAAATGCTTGATTTCGAGAGTGAGCGAAACTAATGAAAACATTGTTGGGGTAAAACCTAAAGGGAAAGACCTAGCACCAAATCCAATTTGCCATCTGATCTAACTTCTGGAGGCAGTCAAAATGATCCTTAGAATTCTTCCCTACCTTATTCCTGTGCTGAGATACAGGCTGCTCCAACCTGCTGTAAAATGCTTGATTTCGAGAGTGAGCGAAACTAATGAAAACATTGTTGGGGTAAAACCTAAAGGGAAAGGCCTAGCACCAAATTGCATTGGCCATCTGATCTAACTTCTGGAGGCAGTCAAAATGATCCTTAGAATTCTTCCCTACCTTATTCCTGTGCTGAGATACAGGCTGCTCCAACCTGCTGTAAAATGCTTGATTTCGAGAGTGAGCGAAACTAATGGAAACATTGTTGGGGTAAAACCTAAAGGGAAAGACCTAGCACCAAATCCAATTTGCCATCTGATCTAACTTCTGGAGGCAGTCAAAATGAGTATTTGAATTCTTCCCTACCTTATTCCTGTGCTGAGATACAGGCTGCTCCAACCTGCAGTAAAATGCTTGATTTCGAGAGTGAGCGAAACTAATGAAAACATTGTTGGGGTAAAACCTAAAGGGAAAGACCTAGCACCAAATCCAATTTGCCATCTGATCTAACTTCTGGAGGCAGTCAAAATGATCCTTAGAATTCTTCCCTACCTTATTCCTGTGCTGAGATACAGGCTGCTCCAACCTGCTGTAAAATGCTTGATTTCGAGAGTGAGCGAAACTAATGAAAACATTGTTGGGGTAAAACCTAAAGGGAAAGACCTAGCACCAAATCCAATTTGCCATCTGATCTAACTTCTGGAGGCAGTCAAAATGATCCTTAGAATTCTTCCCTACCTTATTCCTGTGCTGAGATACAGGCTGCTCCAACCTGCTGTAAAATGCTTGATTTCGAGAGTGAGCGAAACTAATGAAAACATTGTTGGGGTAAAACCTAAAGGGAAAGACCTAGCACCAAATACAATTTGCCACCTGATCTAACTTCTGGAGGCAGTCAAAATGAGTATTTGAATTCTTCCCTACCTTATTCCTGTGCTGAGATACACGCTGCTCCAACCTGCTGTAAAATGCTTGATTTCGAGAGTGAGCGAAACTAATGAAAACATTGTTGGGGTAAAACCTAAAGGGAAAGACCTAGCACCAAATACAATTTCCCATCTGATCTAACTTCTGGAGGCAGTCAAAATGATCCTTAGAATTCTTCCCTACCTTATTCCTGTGCTGAGATACAGGCTGCTCCAACCTGCTGTAAAATGCTTGATTTCCAGAGTGAGCGAAACTAATGGAAACATTGTTGGGGTAAAACCTAAAGGGAAAGACCTAGCACCAAATACAATTTGCCATCTGATCTAACTTCTGGAGGCAGTCAAAATGATCCTTAGAATTCTTCCCTACCTTATTCCTGTGCTGAGATACAGGCTGCTCCAACCTGCTGTAAAATGCTTGATTTCGAGAGTGAGCGAAACTAATGAAAACATTGTTGGGGTAAAACCTAAAGGGAAAGGCCTAGCACCAAATTGCATTGGCCATCTGATCTAACTTCTGGAGGCAGTCAAAATGATCCTTAGAATTCTTCCCTACCTTATTCCTGTGCTGTGATACAGGCTGCTACAACCTGCTGTAAAATGCTTGATTTCGAGAGTGAGCGAAACTAATGGAAACATTGTTGGGGTAAAACCTAAAGGGAAAGACCTAGCACCAAATCCAATTTGCCATCTGATCTAACTTCTGGAGGCAGTCAAAATGAGTATTTGAATTCTTCCCTACCTTATTCCTGTGCTGAGATACAGGCTGCTCCAACCTGCAGTAAAATGCTTGATTTCGAGAGTGAGCGAAACTAATGAAAACATTGTTGGGGTAAAACCTAAAGGGAAAGACCTAGCACCAAATCCAATTTGCCATCTGATCTAACTTCTGGAGGCAGTCAAAATGAGTATTTGAATTCTTCCCTACCTTATTCCTGTGCTGAGATACAGGCTGCTCCAACCTGCTGTAAAATGCTTGATTTCGAGAGTGATCGAAACTAATGAAAACATTGTTGGGGTAAAACCTAAAGGGAAAGACCTAGCACCAAATTGCATTGGCCATCTGATCTAACTTCTGGAGGCAGTCAAAATGATCCTTAGAATTCTTCCCTACCTTATTCCTGTGCTGAGATACAGGCTGCTCCAACCTGCTGTAAAATGCTTGATTTCGAGAGTGAGCGAAACTAATGGAAACATTGTTGGGGTAAAACCTAAAGGGAAAGACCTAGCACCAAATACAATTTGCCATCTGATCTAGCTTCTGGAGGCAGTCAAAATGAGTATTTGAATTCTTCCCTACCTTATTCCTGTGCTGAGATACAGGCTGCTCCAACCTGCTGTAAAATGCTTGATTTCGAGAGTGAGCGAAACTAATGAAAACATTGTTGGGGTAAAACCTAAAGGGAAAGACCTAGCACCAAATCCAATTTGCCATCTGATCTAACTTCTGGAGGCAGTCAAAATGATCCTTAGAATTCTTCCCTACCTTATTCCTGTGCTGAGATACAGGCTGCTCCAACCTGCTGTAAAATGCTTGATTTCGAGAGTGAGCGAAACTAATGAAAACGTTGTTGGGGTAAAACCTAAAGGGAAAGACCTAGCACCAAATACAATTTGCCATCTGATCTAACTTCTGGAGGCAGTCAAAATGAGTATTTGAATTCTTCCCTACCTTATTCCTGTGCTGAGATACAGGCTGCTCCAACCTGCTGTAAAATGCTTGATTTCGAGAGTGAGCGAAACTAATGAAAACATTGTTGGGGTAAAACCTAAAGGGAAAGACCTAGCACCAAATCCAATTTGCCATCTGATCTAACTTCTGGAGGCAGTCAAAATGATCCTTAGAATTCTTCCCTACCTTATTCCTGTGCTGAGATACAGGCTGCTCCAACCTGCTGTAAAATGCTTGATTTCGAGAGTGAGCGAAACTAATGAAAACATTGTTGGGGTAAAACCTAAAGGGAAAGACCTAGCACCAAATACAATTTGCCATCTGATCTAACTTCTGGAGGCAGTCAAAATGAGTATTTGAATTCTTCCCTACCTTATTCCTGTGCTGAGATACACGCTGCTCCAACCTGCTGTAAAATGCTTGATTTCGAGAGTGAGCGAAACTAATGAAAACATTGTTGGGGTAAAACCTAAAGGGAAAGACCTAGCACCAAATCCAATTTGCCATCTGATCTAACTTCTGGAGGCAGTCAAAATGATCCTTAGAATTCTTCCCTACCTTATTCCTGTGCTGAGATACAGGCTGCTCCAACCTGCTGTAAAATGCTTGATTTCGAGAGTGAGCGAAACTAATGAAAACATTGTTGGGGTAAAACCTAAAGGGAAAGGTCTAGCACCAAATCCAATTTGCCATCTGATCTAACTTCTGGAGGCAGTCAAAATGATCCTTAGAATTCTTCCCTACCTTATTCCTGTGCTGAGATACACGCTGCTCCAACCTGCTGTAAAATGCTTGATTTCGAGAGTGAGCGAAACTAATGAAAACATTGTTGGGGTAAAACCTAAAGGGAAAGGCCTAGCACCAAATTGCATTGGCCATCTGATCTAACTTCTGGAGGCAGTCAAAATGATCCTTAGAATTCTTCCCTACCTTATTCCTGTGCTGAGATACAGGCTGCTCCAACCTGCTGTAAAATGCTTGATTTCGAGAGTGAGCGAAACTAATGGAAACATTGTTGGGGTAAAACCTAAAGGGAAAGACCTAGCACCAAATACAATTTGCCATCTGATCTAACTTCTGGAGGCAGTCAAAATGAGTATTTGAATTCTTCCCTACCTTATTCCTGTGCTGAGATACAGGCTGCTCCAACCTGCTGTAAAATGCTTGATTTCGAGAGTGAGCGAAACTAATGAAAACATTGTTGGGGTAAAACCTAAAGGGAAAGACCTAGCACCAAATCCAATTTGCCATCTGATCTAACTTCTGGAGGCAGTCAAAATGATCCTTAGAATTCTTCCCTACCTTATTCCTGTGCTGAGATACAGGCTGCTCCAACCTGCTGTAAAATGCTTGATTTCGAGAGTGAGCGAAACTAATGAAAACATTGTTGGGGTAAAACCTAAAGGGAAAGGCCTAGCACCAAATTGCATTGGCCATCTGATCTAACTTCTGGAGGCAGTCAAAATGATCCTTAGAATTCTTCCCTACCTTATTCCTGTGCTGTGATACAGGCTGCTACAACCTGCTGTAAAATGCTTGATTTCGAGAGTGAGCGAAACTAATGGAAACATTGTTGGGGTAAAACCTAAAGGGAAAGACCTAGCACCAAATCCAATTTGCCATCTGATCTAACTTCTGGAGGCAGTCAAAATGAGTATTTGAATTCTTCCCTACCTTATTCCTGTGCTGAGATACAGGCTGCTCCAACCTGCAGTAAAATGCTTGATTTCGAGAGTGAGCGAAACTAATGAAAACATTGTTGGGGTAAAACCTAAAGGGAAAGACCTAGCACCAAATCCAATTTGCCATCTGATCTAACTTCTGGAGGCAGTCAAAATGAGTATTTGAATTCTTCCCTACCTTATTCCTGTGCTGAGATACAGGCTGCTCCAACCTGCTGTAAAATGCTTGATTTCGAGAGTGAGCGAAACTAATGAAAACATTGTTGGGGTAAAACCTAAAGGGAAAGGCCTAGCACCAAATTGCATTGGCCATCTGATCTAACTTCTGGAGGCAGTCAAAATGATCCTTAGAATTCTTCCCTACCTTATTCCTGTGCTGAGATACAGGCTGCTCCAACCTGCTGTAAAATGCTTGATTTCGAGAGTGAGCGAAACTAATGGAAACATTGTTGGGGTAAAACCTAAAGGGAAAGACCTAGCACCAAATACAATTTGCCATCTGATCTAGCTTCTGGAGGCAGTCAAAATGAGTATTTGAATTCTTCCCTACCTTATTCCTGTGCTGAGATACAGGCTGCTCCAACCTGCTGTAAAATGCTTGATTTCGAGAGTGAGCGAAACTAATGAAAACATTGTTGGGGTAAAACCTAAAGGGAAAGACCTAGCACCAAATCCAATTTGCCATCTGATCTAACTTCTGGAGGCAGTCAAAATGATCCTTAGAATTCTTCCCTACCTTATTCCTGTGCTGAGATACAGGCTGCTCCAACCTGCTGTAAAATGCTTGATTTCGAGAGTGAGCGAAACTAATGAAAACATTGTTGGGGTAAAACCTAAAGGGAAAGACCTAGCACCAAATACAATTTGCCACCTGATCTAACTTCTGGAGGCAGTCAAAATGAGTATTTGAATTCTTCCCTACCTTATTCCTGTGCTGAGATACACGCTGCTCCAACCTGCTGTAAAATGCTTGATTTCGAGAGTGAGCGAAACTAATGAAAACATTGTTGGGGTAAAACCTAAAGGGAAAGACCTAGCACCAAATACAATTTCCCATCTGATCTAACTTCTGGAGGCAGTCAAAATGATCCTTAGAATTCTTCCCTACCTTATTCCTGTGCTGAGATACAGGCTGCTCCAACCTGCTGTAAAATGCTTGATTTCCAGAGTGAGCGAAACTAATGGAAACATTGTTGGGGTAAAACCTAAAGGGAAAGACCTAGCACCAAATACAATTTGCTATCTGATCTAACTTCTGGAGGCAGTCAAAATGATCCTTAGAATTCTTCCCTACCTTATTCCTGTGCTGAGATACAGGCTGCTCCAACCTGCTGTAAAATGCTTGATTTCGAGAGTGAGCGAAACTAATGAAAACGTTGTTGGGGTAAAACCTAAAGGGAAAGACCTAGCACCAAATACAATTTGCCATCTGATCTAACTTCTGGAGGCAGTCAAAATGAGTATTTGAATTCTTCCCTACCTTATTCCTGTGCTGAGATACAGGCTGCTCCAACCTGCTGTAAAATGCTTGATTTCGAGAGTGAGCGAAACTAATGAAAACATTGTTGGGGTAAAACCTAAAGGGAAAGACCTAGCACCAAATCCAATTTGCCATCTGATCTAACTTCTGGAGGCAGTCAAAATGATCCTTAGAATTCTTCCCTACCTTATTCCTGTGCTGAGATACAGGCTGCTCCAACCTGCTGTAAAATGCTTGATTTCGAGAGTGAGCGAAACTAATGAAAACATTGTTGGGGTAAAACCTAAAGGGAAAGACCTAGCACCAAATACAATTTGCCATCTGATCTAACTTCTGGAGGCAGTCAAAATGAGTATTTGAATTCTTCCCTACCTTATTCCTGTGCTGAGATACAGGCTGCTCCAACCTGCTGTAAAATGCTTGATTTCGAGAGTGAGCGAAACTAATGAAAACATTGTTGGGGTAAAACCTAAAGGGAAAGACCTAGCACCAAATCCAATTTGCCATCTGATCTAACTTCTGGAGGCAGTCAAAATGATCCTTAGAATTCTTCCCTACCTTATTCCTGTGCTGAGATACAGGCTGCTCCAACCTGCTGTAAAATGCTTGATTTCGAGAGTGAGCAAAACTAATGAAAACATTGTTGGGGTAAAACCTAAAGGGAAAGACCTAGCACCAAATCCAATTTGCCATCTGATCTAACTTCTGGAGGCAGTCAAAATGATCCTTAGAATTCTTCCCTACCTTATTCCTGTGCTGAGATACAGGCTGCTCCAACCTGCTGTAAAATGCTTGATTTCGAGAGTGAGCGAAACTAATGAAAACATTGTTGGGGTAAAACCTAAAGGGAAAGGCCTAGCACCAAATTGCATTGGCCATCTGATCTAACTTCTGGAGGCAGTCAAAATGATCCTTAGAATTCTTCCCTACCTTATTCCTGTGCTGAGATACAGGCTGCTCCAACCTGCTGTAAAATGCTTGATTTCGAGAGTGAGCGAAACTAATGGAAACATTGTTGGGGTAAAACCTAAAGGGAAAGACCTAGCACCAAATACAATTTGCCATCTGATCTAACTTCTGGAGGCAGTCAAAATGAGTATTTGAATTCTTCCCTACCTTATTCCTGTGCTGAGATACAGGCTGCTCCAACCTGCTGTAAAATGCTTGATTTCGTGAGTGAGCGAAACTAATGAAAACATTGTTGGGGTAAAACCTAAAGGGAAAGACCTAGCACCAAATCCAATTTGCCATCTGATCTAACTTCTGGAGGCAGTCAAAATGATCCTTAGAATTCTTCCCTACCTTATTCCTGTGCTGAGATACAGGCTGCTCCAACCTGCTGTAAAATGCTTGATTTCGAGAGTGAGCGAAACTAATGAAAACATTGTTGGGGTAAAACCTAAAGGGAAAGACCTAGCACCAAATACAATTTGCCATCTGATCTAACTTCTGGAGGCAGTCAAAATGAGTATTTGAATTCTTCCCTACCTTATTCCTGTGCTGAGATACAGGCTGCTCCAACCTGCTGTAAAATGCTTGATTTCGAGAGTGAGCGAAACTAATGAAAACATTGTTGGGGTAAAACCTAAAGGGAAAGACCTAGCACCAAATCCAATTTGCCATCTGATCTAACTTCTGGAGGCAGTCAAAATGATCCTTAGAATTCTTCCCTACCTTATTCCTGTGCTGAGATACAGGCTGCTCCAACCTGCTGTAAAATGCTTGATTTCGAGAGTGAGCGAAACTAATGAAAACATTGTTGGGGTAAAACCTAAAGGGAAAGACCTAGCACCAAATCCAATTTGCCATCTGATCTAACTTCTGGAGGCAGTCAAAATGAGTATTTGAATTCTTCCCTACCTTATTCCTGTGCTGAGATACACGCTGCTCCAACCTGCTGTAAAATGCTTGATTTCGAGAGTGAGCGAAACTAATGAAAACATTGTTGGGGTAAAACCTAAAGGGAAAGGCCTAGCACCAAATTTCATTGGCCATCTGATCTAACTTCTGGAGGCAGTCAAAATGATCCTTAGAATTCTTCCCTACCTTATTCCTGTGCTGAGATACA